>NC_042961.1:61735157-61787161 GCF_901001165.1 Salmo trutta
CCCTCAACATGACCCGTGACCAGGCCACCCCCTCCCTCAACATGACCCGTGACCAGGCCACCCCCTCCCCCGCCCCTCAACATGACCCGTGACCAGGCCACCCCCCCCCAACATGACCCGTGACCAGGCCACCCCCTCCCCCGCCCCTCAACATGACCCGTGACCAGGCCACCCCCTCCCCCGCCCCTCAACATGACCCGTGACCAGGCCGCTCCCCCGCCCCTCAACATGACCCGTGACCAGGCCGCTCCCCCGCCCCTCAACATGACCCGTGACCAGGCCGCTCCCCCGCCCCTCAACATGACCCGTGACCAGGCCGCTCCCCCGCCCCTCAACATGACCCGTGACCAGGCCGCTCCCCCGCCCCTCAACATGACCCGTGACCAGGCCGCTCCCTCGCCCCTCAACATGACCCGTGACCAGGCCACCCCCTCCCCCGCCCCTCAACATGACCCGTGACCAGGCCGCTCCCCCGCCCCTCAACATGACCCGTGACCAGGCCGCTCCCCCGCCCCTCAACATGACCCGTGACCAGGCCGCTCCCCCGCCCCTCAACATGACCCCGTGACCAGGCAGCTCGGTAGCTCACCATATAAGACGCTTATACCCCCTTCTTATTAATGGTATCTGTTGCTTTTATACATGTCTTACTACTCGAAAGTCGTCTTGATTCTCGCTCAAAAAAACTCTTCTGGATTATTGTTCAGATTGTTACGTTTCTAAATGTCTGCGCAAGAGGTTTTCAGTGAGAGAGTAACGGTTAATGTGATTGGATGTTAATTATTTGACTAGGCTTCCTGTATTTGACATTGTGTTGTTATTTCGCTGAACACTAGATGGTTTAATTTTATTTTTGGCAGTGAAACGAGGCTACTCAGGCGAGAAAAAAAACCCAGAAAAAAAATTATAAATAGATTTTTATTTGGCGTACCCACGACGGCATTGCGTGTATCACTGGTTTGGGAATACCTGTCCTAAACCACACAAAATAATGATACCTACCTTGGCCTAAACATCAGCGCCACAGGTAACTTCCACTAAGCTGTGAACGAGCTGAGAGACAAGGCAAGAAGGGCTTCTATGCCATCAAAAGGAACATATAATTTGCCATACCAGTTAGGATCTGACAAAAAACACTTGAATCAATCAGTTATAGAACCCATTTCCCTTTATAGTTGTGAGGTCTGGGGTCCGCTCACCAACCAAGAATTCACAAAATGGGACAAACACCAAATTGAGACTCTGCTGTAGGATTCTGCAAAAATATCCTCAGTGTACAACGTAAAACACCAAATAATGCAGAGCAGATTTAGGCCGATACCCGCTAATTATCAAAATCCATAAAAGAGACGTTAAATTCTACAACCACCTAAAAGGAAGAGATTCCCAAACCTTCCATAACAAAGCCATCACCTACAGAGAGATGAACCTGGAGAAGAGTCCCCTAAGCAAGCTGGTCCTGGGGCTCTGTTCACAAACACAAACAGACCCCACAGAGCCCCAAGACAGCAACACAACTAGACCCAAATAAATCATGAGAAAACAAAAATATAAGTACTTGACACATTGGAAAGAAGTAACAAACAGAGCAAACCAAAATGCTATTTGGCCCTAAACAGAGAGAACACAGTGGCAGAATACCTGACCACTGTGACTGACCCAAAATTAAGGAAAGCTTTGACTATGTACAGACTCAGTGATCATAGCCTTGCTATTGAGAAAGGCCGCTGTAGGCAGACCTGGCTCTCAAGAGAAGACAGGCTATGTGCAACACTGCCCACAAAATGAGTTGGAAACTGAGCTGCACTTCCTAACCTCCAGCCAAATGTATGACCATATTAGAGACATATATTTCCCTCAGATTACACAGACCCACAAAGAATTTGAAAACAAACCCAATTTTGATAAACTCCCATATCTACTGGGTTAAATACCACAGTGTGACATCACAGCAGCAAGATGTGTGATCTGTTGCCACAAGAAAAGGGCAACCAGTGAAGAACAAAACACCATTGTAAATACAACCCATATTTATGTTTATTTATTTTCCCTTTTGTACTTTAACTATTTGCATATGGTTACAACACTTTATATAGACAATGACAATTGAAATGTCTATATGTTTACAGTTCATTTATATAGTTTATTTCACTTTTGTTTATTATCTATTTCACTTGCTTTGGCAATGTAAACAGTGGTGGGGGAAGAAAATGGATACAGTTACATATTGTGATATTATTCCTGTGCTAGTTTGCATTTCCCCTTCATAGCTTGTCCTCCAAACCTGTTTTTCCTCACAGACTTCTCTTGTTGCAGCAGCAATATGTATGGAACATCAAATCGCAATAATATCACAGTTATCGAATCGCAAATACATATAGAATCGTGATAATCGCAAGAAATATATCGTATTGGCACTTAAGTATCATGATAGAATTGTGAGGTCGTCCGGCAAACCCTTAGTAAACATGTTCAATGCCAATAAAGCCCTTTGAATTTGAGACAGACAGAGACAGAGATAAAAAGGGAGGGAGGGAGGGAGGGATACAGAATGGTGTGATGTTCTGCTATACGTACCTGGCCATTCCAAAGTCTGACACCTTCACCACCAGAGCATCGTTCACCAGACAGTTTCTCGCTGCCTAGAGAGACAGAGAGCGAGAGAGACAGAGATTGGCTGTTACTCTAACCAGATCTGTGCCTATTGGCAGAATGACTCACCAACTTTCTCCCTATTGTCTAGGTGTCTGTAATACTATGATCCTATTGGCTGATAGACTCACCAGGTCTCTGTGTATGAAGCCGTGTGCCTCCAGGTGTTCCATCCCCTCTGAGACGTCCTGACAGATACTCAGTAAGGACCCTGGGCTGAAGGTGCCCCGACGTTGCCTGAAGTAAATTAACAAAAAACAAGACAGCTGAAACGTATGTTGGCCAGGTTGGAGTGTATCTCTCCAGGAACAGGGTTGGAGTTAAAACCTACAGGAGGGTCTCTCTCCAGGAACAGGGTTGGAGTTAAAACCTACAGGAGGGTCTCTCTCCAGGAACAGGGTTGGAGTTAAAACCTACAGGTGGGTATCTCTTACATTACATTTGAGTCATGTAGCATGCGTTCTGATCCAGAGAGACTTACAGGAGCAAATTAGGGTTAAGTGCCTTGCTCAAGGGCACATTGACAGTTATTTTTTGTACCTAGTCGGCTCGGGGATTCGAACCAGCATCCTTTTGGTTAACCTGCCTAGAACAGCCTATATGCTATCCTGATTAAAAAAATGATTAAAAAAAAACATTGAAAAATGAAAGAAGCGTTATGCAACATGTTTCTGAGTGCAGACCTATGACTTTGGGTTTACCTGATGTAATTGAGCAGACATCCCAGTCCCATGAACTCAGTCACAATGTAGATGGGCTTCTGGTGGGTACACACTCCGTACAGCTGCACCAGCTTAGGATGGGAGAGACGCCTAAGACACACACACACACACACACACACACACACACACACACACACACACACACACACACACACACACACACACACACACACACACACACACACACACACACACACACACACACACACACACACACCCCCACACACATCCATCTATTCGTCTATCAATGTGTGCTGTCTGTCCATCCATCTATTCGTCTATCGATGTGTGCTGTCTGTCCATCCATCTATTCGTCTATCGATGTGTGCTGTCTGTCCATCCATCTATTCGTCTATCGATGTGTGCTGTCTGTCAGCCCGTGTGTCATGTATTGTACTCACATCATAACCTTGGCTTCCTCTATGAAGTCCTCTTCGTACATGGCTCCCTCTCTGATAGCCTTGATGGCTACTTTGTGTTGAGCTCTCCACTTCCCCAGCCGCACCACCCCAAACTGACCGCAACCCAGCTCCTTCATGAAGGTCAGCTCACAAGGGTTGATCTCCCACTTCTCTGTATGGAGTAGAGTAGAGTAGAGTAGAGTAGGGTAGAGTAGGGTAGAGTAGGGTAGAGTAGGGTAGAGTAGAGTAGAGTAGGGTAGAGTAGGGTAGAGTAGGGTAGAGTAGAGTAGAGTAGGGTAGGGTAGAGTAGGGTAGAGTAGGGTAGAGTAGAGTAGAGTAGAGTAGAGTAGAGTAGTGTAGGGTAGAGTAGTGTAGGGTAGAGTAGGGTAGAGTAGAGTAGAGTAGTGTAGGGTAGAGTAGGGTAGAGTTGAACAGGATAGTGTAGAGTCATGTAGAACAGGGTAGAGTAGAGTAGAACAGAGTAGGGTAGAGTAGAGTAGAGTAGAGTAGAGTAGAGTAGAGTAGAGGTAGAGTAGAGTAGAGTAGAGTAGAGTAGAGTAGAACAGAGTAGGGTAGAGTAGGGTAGAGTAGAGTAGAGTAGAGTAGAGTAGGGTAGAGTAGAGTAGAGTAGGGTAGAGTAGGGTAGAGTAGGGTAGAGTAGAGTAGAGTAGGGTAGAGTAGGGTAGAGTAGGGTAGAGTAGTGTAGGGTAGAGTAGGGTAGAGTAGGGTAGAGTAGAGTAGTGTAGAGTAGTGTAGAGTAGAGTAGAGTAGTGTAGGGTAGAGTAGGGTAGAGTTGAACAGGATAGTGTAGAGTCATGTAGAACAGGGTAGAGTAGAGTAGAACAGAGTAGGGTAGAGTAGAGTAGAGTAGAGTAGAGTAGAGTAGAGTAGAGTAGAGTAGAACAGAGTAGGGTAGAGTAGAGTAGAGTAGAGTAGAGTAGAGCAGAGTAGTGTAGAGTAGAGTAGAGTAGAGGTAGAGTAGAGTAGAGTAGAGTAGAGTAGAGTAGAGTAGAGTAGAGTAGAGTAGAGTAGAGTAGAACAGAGTAGGGTAGAGTAGAGTAGAGTAGAGTAGAGTAGAACAGAGTAGAGTAGAGTAGAGTAGAGTAGAGTAGAGTACAGTAGAGCAGAGTAGAGTAGAGTAGAGTAGAACAGGGTAGAACAGAACAGAGTAGAACAGAGTAGAACAGGGTAGAACAGGGTAGAACAGGGTAGAATAGTGTAGAACAGGGTAGAACACAGTAGAGTAGTGTAGAACAGGGTAGAACAGAGTAGAGTAGTGTAGAACAGGGTAGGGTGGAGTAGAATCTCACCGTAGCTGAAGCCTGCTGTGGATGGAGCCGATCTCTCCTTTCCTACTGGATACCTCAACCTGGCTACCAGACCTGAGAGAAAAGAGAGGAGAGAAGGGTGAGAGAAAGAGGAGGCGCAAGAGAGAGGGGTGAGAGAGACTTTGGCAATGTTAACATATGTTTCCCCTGCCAATAAAGAGCCTTGAATTGAAGTGAAAGAGTGTGTGTGGATGCCTTGGTACATGTGAATACATGTTGATTGTGTGTGTGTGTGTGTGTGTGTGTGTGTGTGTGTGTGTGTGTGTGTGTGTGTGTGTGTGTGTGTGTGTGTGTGTGTGTGTGTGTGTGTGTGTGTGTGTACTCTATCTGCAGCATTGTGGTTGTGGTACTCTATGAGGTCAGGTATCAAGGTGAACAGTGTGTGTGTGTAGTCTACCTGCAGCATTGTGGTTGTGGTACTCTATGAGGTCAGGTATCAAGGTGAACAGTGTGTGTGTGTAGTCTACCTGCAGCATTGTGGTTGTGGTACTCTATGAGGTCAGGTATCAAGGTGAACAGTGTGTGTGTAGTCTACCTGCAGCGTTGTGGTTGTGGTACTCTATGAGGTCAGGTAACAAGGTGAACAGTGTGTGTGTGTAGTCTACCTGCAGCATTGTGGTTGTGGTACTCTATGAGGTCAGGTATCAAGGTGAACAGTGTGTGTGTGTAGTCTACCTGCAGCATTGTGGTTGTGGTACTCTATGAGGTCAGGTATCAAGGTGAACAGTGTGTGTGTGTAGTCTACCTGCAGCGTTGTGGTTGTGGTACTCTATGAGGTCAGGTATCAAGGTGAACAGTGTGTGTGTGTGTAGTCTACCTGCAGCGTTGTGGTTGTGGTACTCTATGAGGTCAGGTATCAAGGTGAACAGTGTGTGTGTGTAGTCTACCTGCAGCGTTGTGGTTGTGGTACTCTATGAGGTCAGGTATCAAGGTGAACAGTGTGTGTGTAGTCTACCTGCAGCGTTGTGGTTGTGGTACTCTATGAGGTCAGGTATCAAGGTGAACAGTGTGTGTGTAGTCTACCTGCAGCGTTGTGGTTGTGGTACTCTATGAGGTCAGGTATCAAGGTGAACAGTGTGTGTGTGTGTAGTCTACCTGCAGCGTTGTGGTTGTGGTACTCTATGAGGTCAGGTATCAAGGTGAACAGTGTGTGTGTGTGTAGTCTAACTGCAGCGTTGTGGTTGTGGTACTCTATGAGGTCAGGTATCAAGGTGAACAGTGTGTGTGTGTGTAGTCTACCTGCAGCATTGTGGTTGTGGTACTCTATGAGGTCAGGTATCAAGGTGAACAGTGTGTGTGTGTGTAGTCTACCTGCAGCGTTGTGGTTGTGGTACTCTATGAGGTCAGGTATCAAGGTGAACAGTGTGTGTGTGTGTAGTCTAACTGCAGCGTTGTGGTTGTGGTACTCTATGAGGTCAGGTATCAAGGTGAACAGTGTGTGTGTGTGTGTGTAGTCTACCTGCAGCATTGTGGTTGTGGTACTCTATGAGGTCAGGTATCAAGGTGAACAGTGTGTGTGTAGTCTACCTGCAGCGTTGTGGTTGTGGTACTCTATGAGGTCAGGTATCAAGGTGAACAGTGTGTGTGTGTGTGTGTACTCTACCTGCAGCGTTGTGGTTGTGGTACTCTATGAGGTCAGGTATCAAGGTGAACAGTGTGTGTGTGTAGTCTACCTGCAGCGTTGTGGTTGTGGTACTCTATGAGGTCAGGTATCAAGGTGAACAGTGTGTGTGTAGTCTACCTGCAGCGTTGTGGTTGTGGTACTCTATGAGGTCAGGTATCAAGGTGAACAGTGTGTGTGTGTACTCTACCTGCAGCGTTGTGGTTGTGGTACTCTATGAGGTCAGGTATCAAGGTGAACAGTGTGTGTGTGTAGTCTACCTGCAGCATTGTGGTTGTGGTACTCTATGAGGTCAGGTATCAAGGTGAACAGTGTGTGTGTGTGTAGTCTACCTGCAGCGTTGTGGTTGTGGTACTCTATGAGGTCAGGTATCAAGGTGAACAGTGTGTGTGTAGTCTACCTGCAGCGTTGTGGTTGTGGTACTCTATGAGGTCAGGTATCAAGGTGAACAGTGTGTGTGTAGTCTACCTGCAGCGTTGTGGTTGTGGTACTCTATGAGGTCAGGTATCAAGGTGAACAGTGTGTGTGTGTGTAGTCTACCTGCAGCGTTGTGGTTGTGGTACTCTATGAGGTCAGGTATCAAGGTGAACAGTGTGTGTGTGTGTAGTCTAACTGCAGCGTTGTGGTTGTGGTACTCTATGAGGTCAGGTATCAAGGTGAACAGTGTGTGTGTGTGTAGTCTACCTGCAGCATTGTGGTTGTGGTACTCTATGAGGTCAGGTATCAAGGTGAACAGTGTGTGTGTAGTCTACCTGCAGCGTTGTGGTTGTGGTACTCTATGAGGTCAGGTATCAAGGTGAACAGTGTGTGTGTGTGTACTCTACCTGCAGCGTTGTGGTTGTGGTACTCTATGAGGTCAGGTATCAAGGTGAACAGTGTGTGTGTGTAGTCTACCTGCAGCGTTGTGGTTGTGGTACTCTATGAGGTCAGGTATCAAGGTGAACAGTGTGTGTGTAGTCTACCTGCAGCGTTGTGGTTGTGGTACTCTATGAGGTCAGGTATCAAGGTGAACAGTGTGTGTGTGTACTCTACCTGCAGCGTTGTGGTTGTGGTACTCTATGAGGTCAGGTATCAAGGTGAACAGTGTGTGTGTGTGTACTCTACCTGCAGCGTTGTGGTTGTGGTACTCTATGAGGTCAGGTATCAAGGTGAACAGTGTGTGTGTGTAGTCTACCTGCAGCATTGTGGTTGTGGTACTCTATGAGGTCAGGTATCAAGGTGAACAGTGTGTGTGTGTAGTCTACCTGCAGCGTTGTGGTTGTGGTACTCTGAGGTCAGGTAACAAGGTGAACAGTGTGTGTGTGTGTAGTCTACCTGCAGCATTGTGGTTGTGGTACTCTGAGGTCAGGTATCAAGGTGAACAGTGTGTGTGTAGTCTACCTGCAGCATTGTGGTTGTGGTACTCTATGAGGTCAGGTATCAAGGTGAACAGTGTGTGTGTGTAGTCTACCTGCAGCTTTGTGGTTGTGGTACTCTATGAGGTCAGGTATCAAGGTGAACAGTGTGTGTGTGTAGTCTACCTGCAGCGTTGTGGGTGTGGTACTCTATGAGGTCAGGTATCAAGGTGAACAGTGTGTGTGTGTAGTCTACCTGCAGCGTTGTGGGTGTGGTACTCTATGAGGTCAGGTATCAAGGTGAACAGTGTGTGTGTAGTCTACCTGCAGCGTTGTGGGTGTGGTACTCTATGAGGTCAGGTATCAAGGTGAACAGTGTGTGTGTGTAGTCTACCTGCAGCGTTGTGGGTGTGGTACTCTATGAGGTCAGGTAACAAGGTGAACAGTGTGTGTGTGTAGTCTACCTGCAGCATTGTGGTTGTGGTACTCTATGAGGTCAGGTATCAAGGTGAACAGTGTGTGTGTGTAGTCTACCTGCAGCATTGTGGTTGTGGTACTCTATGAGGTCAGGTATCAAGGTGAACAGTGTGTGTGTGTAGTCTACCTGCAGCGTTGTGGTTGTGGTACTCTATGAGGTCAGGTATCAAGGTGAACAGTGTGTGTGTGTAGTCTACCTGCAGCGTTGTGGTTGTGGTACTCTATGAGGTCAGGTATCAAGGTGAACAGTGTGTGTGTAGTCTACCTGCAGCGTTGTGGTTGTGGTACTCTATGAGGTCAGGTATCAAGGTGAACAGTGTGTGTGTGTACTCTACCTGCAGCGTTGTGGTTGTGGTACTCTATGAGGTCAGGTATCAAGGTGAACAGTGTGTGTGTGTGTAGTCTACCTGCAGCGTTGTGGTTGTGGTACTCTATGAGGTCAGGTATCAAGGTGAACAGTGTGTGTGTGTAGTCTACCTGCAGCGTTGTGGTTGTGGTACTCTATGAGGTCAGGTATCAAGGTGAACAGTGTGTGTGTGTAGTCTACCTGCAGCGTTGTGGTTGTGGTACTCTATGAGGTCAGGTATCAAGGTGAACAGTGTGTGTGTAGTCTACCTGCAGCGTTGTGGTTGTGGTACTCTATGAGGTCAGGTATCAAGGTGAACAGTGTGTGTGTAGTCTACCTGCAGCGTTGTGGTTGTGGTACTCTATGAGGTCAGGTAACAAGGTGAACAGTGTGTGTGTGTAGTCTACCTGCAGCGTTGTGGTTGTGGTACTCTATGAGGTCAGGTATCAAGGTGAACAGTGTGTGTGTAGTCTACCTGCAGCGTTGTGGTTGTGGTACTCTATGAGGTCAGGTATCAAGGTGAACAGGTGTTTTTCAGCCAGGTAGAACTGTTTGGGGCAGCCTGAGGTCTCCTTGATGTGGTAATGCCTGATAGCCGCACCCCCCTCCCTATGACGTTCACACAACATTTAAACAACGTTCCAATGATCCAAACTTTAAACAAATGTTTTTTACTGACACAAGAAATTGAAACATTATGCGGACCTAAGAGAACATTAAAACAACGTTCTAAACTAGGATCCCCATTGATGCGTACCCAACTGACTTGGTGTACAGAGAGACGGTGTAGGCCCCTGGCTTACTGGAGTCCCTTACGATGAACCCGCCCTCTTTATCCTGTAGGGAGACAGAGTTAAACACACACACCATTTTTTAGTCATTTAGCAGACACTCTTATCCAGAGCGACTTACAGTAGTGAATGCATACATTTTTTCCCCCCTTACTGGTCACCCATGGGAATTGAACCCACAACCCTGGCATTGCTCTACCAACTGAGCCACAGACAGTACACACACCACAGACAGTACACACACACATACATACCACAGACAGTACACACACACACACACACACAGTACACACACACACAGTAAACACACACAGTACACACACCCACACATTATGTTTGTTTACTCGCCTCTGTCCGCAGTAGTTCCTCAGCTTTGTTCCGGTTGACATGTTTACTGTACCAGCTGAAACACACACACACACTAATCCATTAGGTCACACTGCAATATAATACAACACTTAAAGCCAGACTCACTAAATACAAAATAAAATCTCAAAACCGTCCAATAGTTTGTGGACACTTGATCGTCGAACATCTCATTCCAAACTCATGGGTATTAATATGGAGTTGTTCCCCCCTTTGCTGCTATAACAACCTCCACTCTTCTGGGAAGGCTTTCCACTAGATGTTGGAACATTTCTGTGGGGACTTTCTTCCATTCAGCCACAAGAGCATTATTGAGGTCGCGCACTGATGTTGGGTGATAAGACCTGGCTCGCAGTCGGCGTTCCATTTCATCCCAAAGGTGTTCGATTGGTTGAAGTCAGGGCTCTGTGCAGGCCAGTCAAGTTCTTCCACACCGATCTCAACAAACCTTTTCTGTATGGACCTCGCTTTGTGCACGGGGGCATTGTCATGCTGAAACAGAAAAGGGCCTTCCCCAAACTGTTGCCACAAAGTTGGAAGCACAGAATCTTCTAGAATGTCATTGTATGTTGTAGCATTAAGATTTACTTTCACTGGTTCCAGAGGCAGTTTGGAACTCGGTAGTGAGTGTTGCAACCGAGAACAGACGATTTTCATGCGGTTTTTACGGCTTGTGTGGCCCACCACTTCGCGGCTGAGTCATTGTTGCTCCTAGATGTTTCCACTTTACGATAACAGCACTTTACAGTGGACCGGGGCAGCTCTAGCAGGGTAGAAATTTGACAAACTGACTTTTTGAAAAGGTGGCATCCTATGATGGTGCCACGTTGAAAGTCACCGAGCTTTTCACTAAGGTCATTCTACTGCTAGTGTTTGTCTATGGAGATTGCATGGCTGGTGTCCACATACACATCTTGAAATGTAAAGGTGAAAGCTTCATTTGTGTCACTTCAAAGTGATAAAAAAGAAGAAGTTTTTAACGAGTTATAAGTACAGCGGCTTCGTTTCCAAATTGCAGGTCAGATTTCTCCAGGTGATTATGACGCCTATTGACCAATTCTATAAGTTGCTCTGACCGACAGCGTCATCTGGATGTGGGCAACAAAAGTTTAACATGCACCTTCTGCTACCATTTCTGTCAAGCCATCTATGACAGCAATTCCCAAACTAGGGGTCGCGACCCCATGTGGGGGTCGCTTGATATGAAGAGAAAAAAACCCCAATAACAAATACATTGTCTTTTGTAATGTGGTTGACCTTAACAATCAATATGAAAATGAATGAAATCTAAAATAGAGAGTGCCTTTAGATCGTGGGAAAAGGCCACACTTGACCGTTGCGCTTGAATCGTAAGTGCAACAGTCAAGTTCGGCCGTTCGAGCTGTCATGTGACCGAATATTGCACACAACACATTCCACGAGTCAGTACGGAGAAGTTTTGGTTCCTGACTCAAAGGGAAAAACCCTGCCATCTCCCTTAGAGCGTTAAAACTCATGCTATCCTTCACCAGCTCATATCTATGTGAAGCTGGATTCAGCAGTACTATCGTTAAATAGCATTAAAACCAAATATTTTAACTTTAACGGACTTGTTAACTGTCTAATTGTTTTCCCTCTCGTGTTTGCTGACTATTACAACATTTTAATGGTAAATGTATTTTATTATTCAACATAGGCTAGCTAGTTGCTGACAGTCGATTTTTCCAGACAAGTGTTTGCACTGCACGACTGAAATGAAGCTGATAACGGCCCTATTGTTCCAACCACAGTATATTGTTGTCTAAATAGGTCAATTAGAAATACATTTTACATTTTGTTCCAACCACAGTATATTTGGGGCGGCAGGGTAGCCTAGTGGTTAGAGCGTTAGACTAGTAACCGTAAAGGTTGCAAGTTCAAATCCCCAAGCTGACAAGGTACAAATCTGTCATTTTGCCCCTGAACAAGGCAGTTAACCCACTGTTCCTAGGCTGTCCTTGAATATAAGAATTTGTTCTTAACTGACTTGCCTAGTTAAATAAAGGTAAATAATAATATTGTCGTCTAGCTACGTCAATTAGAAATACATTTTTACTGCTGTTACGTTCATAGCCGACTCCACATTTACACCGTTATGTTTAATAATACAGCATCCTACACATGCTTGTTGTAACTAGAATACTGGATGATATGGATCAAAGGTTGGCTGGCCCAGTGGCTGCTTGAGAACTCAGGTAGCCTAGTCTCACAGACGGGCAACTGGTGCAATAGTTTGCAACTGCAGCCCGCAATTCAGGGTGTTTCTGCATATGTATATATATTTTTTTTTACTCACATGGCTCATCTAGGCCATGTGCTGTTATAATCTCCACCCTGCACAGCCAGAAGAGGACTGGCCACCCCTCATAGCCTGGTTCCTCTCTAGGTTTCTTCCTAGGTTTTGGCCTTTCTAGGGAGTTTTTCCTAGCCACAGTGCTTCTACACCTGCATTGCTTGCTGTTTGGGGTTTTAGGCTGGGTTTCTGTACAGCACTTTGAGATATCAGCTGATGTAAGAAGGGCTATATAAATGCATTTGATTTGATTTGATTTTGATTTGGGGGTCTCAACTTACAAGTTAGAATAGTAAAATAAACAAGGTGAAATTCCCGAGGTTTTCGTTGTGCAACAGCAGTTTTTCTCGTGTTACGTGACCAGTCACTGATCGTCTAACGGCCAGCTATGTGTTTTACCAATCTAAAAAATGTTAGCTGACATGGCTGCTAGTCACTGATAGTGACGCTGGTCCCGGGTGGCTCAGTTGGTAGAGTGTGGTGTTTGCAACGCCAGGGTTGTGGGTTTGATTCCCATGGGGGACCAGTACGGAAAAGAAATGTATGAAATGTATGCATTCACTACTGTAAGTTGCTCTGGATAAGAGCGTCTGCTAAATGACTAAAATGTAAATGTAGTCGCTCACTTAGCCCACATTTTTTTGATTGGTAAAACACATAGCATAAAAAACATTAATCTTCTGCAAATCTATCCCTCCAGTGTTTAATTGCTGTAATGTATTTACTTCGCCACTATGGCCTATTTATTGCCTTACCTCCCTAATCTTACCTCATTTGCACACACTGTGTATTGACTTTTCTACTGTATTATTGACTGTATGTTTGTTTTACTCCATGTGTAACTCTGTGTTGTATGTGTCAAACTGCTTTGCTTTATCTTGGCCAGGTCGCAATTGCAAATGAGAACTTGTTCTCAACTAGCCTACCTGGTTAAATAAAGGTGAAATAAAAATAAATAAAATATAGCTGTCTGATAGACAATCTAAACTTAGTAATCATGATTGAATTACCGACCGGGGGACCCCTTTTCATTTTGTCAGTCAGTCTCACTCAGACATATTAAAATCTGCAAACATTTCTCTCCACCCTATGGCAAAATCTGGAGAATTTTAGGAAATTAGTTATAAAATTGCTAAACATTCTCGTCGCTCAGTGGCAAAATGTGTAGAATTGCATGAAATGAACTCTAGAAGAAGGGGGGGTGCTAAAATGTTTTGCTTGCAATGTGGTGGTGGTTATTAAAGTTTACACTTAAAAAGGGTTAGGGTATGGACGTCCCAAGGATGCCTCTTAGCATTACGCCTGTGGGCCGGTAAAAGCAATTTAGCGTTCTAAATGGTGTTTCTGTACCATGTTCTAGCCTCACTGCACTTTACTCACGCATACTGTTCCAGGTTCCCCAATTTTTTATCTGTCACGTAGTTGCTGGGGATGTAGCCCTCCTTCCTGCATGTCAACAAACAAAGAAACAAACAAACTCAATAGTAGCGGGCCAGCCATAGAAGAAGAAACAACAAAGATGTGCAATGTGAGAGTCCAAAGACCAAGATTATACCAGGGGCCAAGCTACAGTGAGATTATATACCAGGGGCCAAGCTACAGTGAGATTATATACCAGGGGCCAAGCTACAGTGAGATTATATACCAGGGCCAAGCTACAGTGAGATTATATACCAGGGGCCAAGCTACTGTGAGATTATATACCAGGGGCCAAGCTACAGTGAGATTATACACGAGGGGCCAAGCTACAGTGAGATTATACACGAGGGGCCAAGCTACAGTGAGATTATATACCAGGGGCCAAGCTACAGTGAGATTATATACCAGGGGCCAAGCTACAGTGAGATTATATACCAGGGGCCAAGCTACAGTGAGATTATATACCAGGGGCCAAGCTACAGTGAGATTATATACCAGGGCCCAAGCTACAGTGAGATTATATACCAGGGCCCAAGCTACAGTGAGATTATATAACAGGGGCCAAGCTACAGTGAGATTATATACCAGGGGCCAAGTTACAGTGAGATTATATACCAGGGGCCAAGTTACAGTGCGATTATATACCAGGGGCCAAGCTACAGTGAGATTATATACCAGGGGCCAAGCTACAGTGAGATTATATACCAGGGGCCAAGCTACAGAGAGATTATATACCACTACAGAGAGATTATATACCAGGGGCCAAGCTACAGTGAGATTATATACCAGGGGCCAAGCTACAGTGAGATTATATACCAGGGGCCAAGCTACAGTGAGATTATATACCAGGGGCCAAGCTACAGTGAGATGATATACCAGGGGCCAAGCTACAGTGAGATGATATACCAGGGGCCAAGTTACAGTGAGATTATATACCAGGGGCCAAGCTACAGTGAGCACAGGCTCACATACACACAGTACTGACCCGTATATGTTGCGGGCCTTGTACCAGTTGATGTCACATTTCTCCAGTATGACGTATTCTCCTCCCTTGGTCATAGTGAGGTCATGTGGTTCAGGACCATTGAAGTCATACAGGGCAATCACAACCTCCTCGACACCGCTACCATCATCGGGGCTGTGAACGGGAGGGGGGGGAGGGGGAGGGGGAGGCCGGCGAGACTGGAGGAGGGATGAGAATGGAGGACGACGACGGGAGGGACAAAGGGAGAAGGGACGAGAAGGGACGTTTGTTAACTTTGTTCTGTTTTTGTTGTATCCAGCTTGTCTTGTTGCTAGGGTATGACTCATTTTAGTTCTAGCTTATTATTTGTAGATTACAACAGGAATTCTAGAAGGCAGAAGGGTCGTTCCGTGTCATTTCAGCAAGCCGTGTCACCCGCCATCTCGGATTGCTCTGATATCGTTTCTTTAGCTAGCAACAGGTAAGATTAGCATTCCTGTAACATTATTTTGTTTAAATATAATTAGATCTCTGAGAAATAAAGCGAATTGAACCAAACATCCGATTTGGACCACAAGTCCTCGTAACAATGATTAAGACGTCCAATAAAATGTATCAAATCCCACCCAGGGACCCCCCCCCCCCCCACCACACCCCACCACACCCCCCAAACCAATCCCACCCAGGGACCCCCCCACCACACCCCCCAAGCCAATCCCACCCAGGGACCCCCCCACCACACCACCCAAGCCAACCCCACCCCAACAGCCAGTATATAGTATTATAGTATTAATTCTCTATGTCTGACCAGTAGTATGGAGTTGTTGCTTGGAGTATTATTTCTTCCTCTTATGTAATGTATTCCATCTGAATCTGAATCTGCTGATGTTTTTTTGTTTTTTTCTGTTCAGCGAAATTAGCCATTGAAGTCAGTGCATTACTTGTCAGACAGAGAACTGATACTGTATACTGGTTGTTGGGGTGGGATTGGTGTAGGGTGTGTGAGGTGTCCCTGGGTGGGATTGGTGTAGGGTGTGGGGGGTGTCCCTGGGTGGGATTGGTGTAGGGTGTGGGGGGTGTCCCTGGGTGGGATTGATACATTTATTGGATTCCTCATGTCTTACTCATCGTTAGAAATAATTCTGGTCCAAATTGGATGTTAGGCACTATATTTTTTGAAGATTATATGAATCATATAAATACATTTTTTAAAAAATGGCCAATTTGGCTGCACTCAATTGGCTTCAATTTTATTTTAACAAAATAATGTTTCAGGAATGGTAATCGTATCGGTTCCTAACTACAGAAACTATTTTAAAGCCATCTGAGATGGTCTGTGCCTTAAATCTCTTTCTGGTGCTTTTTGAGGTGAGATGACTCCGAAGGGTTTGTGTGTGTGTGTGTGTGTGTGTGTGTGTGTGTGTGTGTGAGTGAGTGAGAGAGATAGAGTGAGTGAGAGAGAGCGATTGAGGAACTAGACGAACAGTGTTCTTACCCTTCCTGTGCCCTCCTCTCCAGGTATGGGAGGAAGAAGTTTCCTCGAAACTGAAAAGAGGAAGAAGAGAATTGTTCTTTCATTATTCAAAGTCAACAGCTACAGAGAACATGTCCTCATGAGTGTGTGTATATGTGATATGCAGGTTGACTCACAACCCACGACCCCTGCAGGTTGACTCATAACCCACGACCTCTGCAGGTTGACTCACAACCCACAACCCCTGCAGGTTGACTCATAACCCACGACCCCTGCAGGTTGACTCACAACCCACGACCCCTGCAGGTTGACTCACAACCCACGACCCCTGCAGGTTGACTCATAACCCTACGACCCCTGCAGGTTGACTCACAACCCACGACCCCTGCAGGTTGACTCACAACCCACGACCCCTGCAGGTTGACTCATAACCCTACGACCCCTGCAGGTTGACTCACAACCCACGACCCCTGCAGGTTGACTCACAACCCACGACCCCTGCAGGTTGACTCACAACCCACGACCCCTGCAGGTTGACTCATAACCCTACGACCCCTGCAGGTTGACTCATAACCCACAACCCCTGCAGGTTGACTCACAACCCTACGACCCCTGCAGGTTGACTCATAACCCACGACCCCTGCAGGTTGACTCACAACCCACGACCCCTGCAGGTTGACTCACAACCCACGACCCCTGCAGGTTGACTCATAACCCTACGACCCCTGCAGGTTGACTCACAACCCACGACCCCTGCAGGTTGACTCACAACCCACGACCCCTGCAGGTTGACTCATAACCCACGACCCCTGCAGGTTGACTCACAACCCACGACCCCTGCAGGTTGACTCACAACCCACGACCCCTGCAGGTTGACTCATAACCCACGACCCCTGCAGGTTGACTCACAACCCACGACCCCTGCAGGTTGACTCACAACCCACGACCCCTGCAGGTTGACTCATAACCCTACGACCCCTGCAGGTTGACTCATAACCCTACGACCCCTGCAGGTTGACTCATAACCCACAAGCCCTGCAGGTTGACTCACAACCCTACGACCCCTGCAGGTTGACTCATAACCCACGACCCCTGCAGGTTGACTCATAACCCACAACCCCTGCAGGTTGACTCATAACCCTACGACCCCTGCAGGTTGACTCATAACCCACGACCCCAGCAGGTTGACTCATAACCCACGACCCCAGCAGGTTGACTCATAACCCACGACCCCTGCAGGTTGACTCATAACCCTACGACCCCTGCAGGTTGACTCATAACCCACGACCCCAGCAGGTTGACTCATAACCCACGACCCCAGCAGGTTGACTCATAACCCACGACCCCTGCAGGTTGACTCATAACCCACGACCCCTGCAGGTTGACTCATAACCCACGACCCCAGCAGGTTGACTCAAACCCACGACCCCCCTATAATCCAAATGCTTTTGGTCAGAAAAAAGAGAATGCCGTGCCATATATATATATATATATATGCAGTGCGACACAAACAACAACACAGAGTTACACATGGAATAAACAAACATACAGTCAATAATACAATAGAAAAGTCTATGTACAGTGTGTACAAATAGCATAAGGAGGTAAGGCAATAAACAGGCCATAGTAGCAAAGTAATTACAATTTAGCAAACTAACACTGGAGTGATAGATGTGCAAGTAGAAATAATGGGGTGCAAAAGAGCAAAAAAGTAAATAAAAACAATATGGGGATGAGGTAGGTAGATTCATCCCATCTGGTT
Source organism: Salmo trutta (assembly GCF_901001165.1). Classification (NCBI taxonomy): domain Eukaryota; kingdom Metazoa; phylum Chordata; class Actinopteri; order Salmoniformes; family Salmonidae; genus Salmo; species Salmo trutta. Next base: position 61,753,126 of record NC_042961.1, read on the forward strand.
TGCACTTAGTGGGACTATCATGTGTTTTTCAACAGGACAATGACGCAACACACCTCCAGGCTGTGTAAGAGCTATTTGACCAAGAAGGAGAGTGATGGAGTGCTGCATCAGATGATCTGGCCTCCACAATCCCCCGACTTCAACCTAATTGAGATGTTTTGGGATGAGTAGGATCACAGAGTGAAGTAAAGCAGCCAAAAACTGCTCAGCATATGTGGGAACTCCTTCAAGCCTGTTGGAAAAGCATTCCAGGTGAAGCTGGTTGAGAGAATGCCAAGAGTGTACAAAGCTGTCACAAGGCAAAGGGTGGCTACTTTGAAAAATCTCAAATATATTTGGATTTGTTTAACACTTTTTTGGTTACTAAACTCAGCAAAAGAAACATCCTCTTACTGTCAACTGCGTTCATGTTCAGCAAACGTAACATTTGTAAATATTTGTATGAACATAACAAGATTCAACTGCGATATAAACTGAACAAGTTCCACAGGCATGTGACTAACAATCAAAAGTAACTGTCAGTATCTGGTGTGGCCACCAGCTGCATTAAGTACTGCAGTGCATCTCCTCCTCAGGGACTGCACCAGATTAGCCAGTTCTTGCTGTGAGATGTTACCCCACTCTTCCACCAAGAAACCTGCAAGTTCCCAGACATTTATGGGGGAATGGCCCTAGCCCTCACCCTCCGATCCTATAGGTCCCAGACATGCTCAATGGGATTGAGATCCGGGCTCGTCGCTGGCCATGGCAGAACACTGACATTCCTGTCTTGCAGGAAATCACGCACAGAACGATCAGGGTCATGTCAAGATGAGCCTGCAGGAAGGGTACCAAATGAGGGAGGAGGATGTCTTCCCTGTAACAGACAGCATTGAGATTGCCTGCAATGACAACAAGCTCAGTCCGATGATGCTGTGACACACCACCCCAGACCATGACGGACCCTCCACCTCTAAATCAATCCCACTCCAGAGTACAGGCCTCGGTGTAACGCTCATTCCTTCGACAATAAACGCGAATCCGACCATCACCCCTGGTGAGACAAAACTGCGACTCGTCAGTGAAGAGAACTTTTTGCCAGTCCTGTCTGGTCCAGCGATGGTGGGTTTGTGCCCATAGGTGACGTTGTTGCCGGTGATGTCTGGTGATGACCTGCCTTACAACTGTAGCGCTGTCTTAGGCGTCTCACAGTACGGACATTGCAATTTATTGCCCTGGCCCCATCTGCAGTCCTCATGCTTCCTTGCAGCATGCCTAAGGCACGTTCACGCAGATGAGCAGGGACCCTGGGAATCTTTCTTTTGGTGTTTTACCAGAGTCAGTAGAAAGGCCTCTTTAGTGTCCTAAGTTTTCATAACTGTGACCTTAATTGCCTACCGTCTGTAAGCTGTTAGTGTCTTAACGACCGTTCCACAGGTGCATGTTCATTAATTGTTTATGGTTCATTGAACAAGCATGGGGAACAGTGTTTAAACCCTTTACAATGAAGATCTGTGAAGTTATTTGGATTTTTATTTTCTGAGTTTACATGATTCCATATGTGTTACTTCATAGTTTTGATGTCTTCACTATTATTCTACAAAGTAGAAAATAGTTAAAAAATAAAGAAAAACCCTTGAATGAGTATGTGTGTCCAAACTTTTGACTCGTACTGTATATCTCAAGTGTTTCCAGGAAAATGTGGCGCCTGACAACATGACCGGGAAGATTTAAAATTTTCCGCCCATTTGAGAAATTGACCTGACCCATATGCATATGAATGCGTAACCTGATTAGAGCGTCCACCCACGGTCATCAGAATGACAGAGATCACATTTAGATTATGGTAACTCATTAAAACATAACATTTATGTAAAGAAGCAGCCAATAAAAATGACATTTCTTTTGCAGGAAAAACACCATTATAAACAGTGCACCTGGGATAACACCAATTCACCAGAATTGAGGATCGTGAGCTTATTTGATTTTTTTGTTGTTGCTATGGCTTGTTTCAAAAATCACAAGCTCGTAGGATTTTGCATATTTGGGAAGCCCGCAATTTTATGCCGCCAACTTAGCAATAGGCCTAGCTGATTATTGAGTTGCGGCTGTCAAGGAAAAGCACCTAAAAATATATATATATATACTTTTTTTTTGAAATGTTGAGATAAGAAGAGGGGGTTTGACTGGGGGCGTTTATCTAGTTCTATGTTGTTTGGTTCTAGTTTCTTTTTTCTATGTTGTTTTTTTGTATGATCCCCAATTAAAGACAGCTGGTCATCGTTGTCTCTAATTGGGGATCATATTTAAGTAGTTGTTTTTCCCACCTGTGTTTGCGGGAGATTATTTTTGAGTTAGTGCATGTAGCACCTCTGTCGTCATGGTTTGTGTTTTGTTTATAGTTTATTGTTTGTCTTGTGAAGTTTTCACATTAAAATAAAAGATGTGGAACGATACCCACGCTGCGCCTTGGTCTCCTTCCTACGACGAACGTCCTGATAACGTTGAGGGAGCGCTCGCGCTCACCTGAGCACGCATAGAAGTACCTGGCCTGCTGTGTGGAAATATAGTAAAGTGTTATGCAAGGTGTTCGATGGGGTTGAGGTCAGGGCTCTGTGAAGGCCAGTCAAGTTCTGAAACACTGATCTTGACAAACCATTTCTAGTATGGACCTCGCTTTGTGCACGGGGGAATTGTCATGCTGAAACAGGAAAGGGCGTTCTCCAAACTGTTGCCACAAAGTTGGCACAGAATCGTCTAGAACGTCATTGTATGCTGCATGCTACTGCCAATGTTTGTCTATGGAGATTGCATGGCTGTGTGTTCGATTTTATACTCCTGTCAGCAACGGGTGCGACTGAAATAGCCGAAGCCACTAATTTGAAAGGGGTGTCCACATACTTCTGGCAATAAGAAGACAGAGAGACAGACAGACAGACAGACAGACAGACAGACAGACAGACAGACAGACAGACAGACAGACAGGGGGATAGACAGGGGATAGATAGGGGATAGATAGGGGATAGATAGGGGATAGATAGGGGATAGATAGGGATAGATAGGGGATAGATAGGGGATAGATAGGGGATAGATCTTACGGTCTCCAAACAGGTTGTACTCCTCACAGCCCGGGGCCAGTTTCTCTGCCTGACGACAGCACAGCCACACGCCCTCCATCCAGAACTGAGGATGGAACTTAGCAACAATCACAGAGTTGTTCCTTATCTCTGGAATACACCCACCAACATCAACACACAAGAGAGGAAAATATCTGGTCAATCAGATACCTGATAAAACAACATACACCAGATGTAGGATCTTAATTTGATCACTCTTTAGTTGCTGACAATTTTCCTGCACAGCACAACTTTTATAGTATTCCAGGTTTAACTTTTTTTTTTTTTTTTTAAAAGCTTCTAAAAACGTAGTGATTTCCACTTTTAAAAATGCAGACATGCTTTGCCTTAACAAAAATGTTTTATCAACCCCTACAAAAACAATGTTGATTAACGATAATCCACATTATTTTCCTGCTGCAGCAAACTGGCTCAAATTAAGATTCTACATCTGTATGCTGGGACAACAACAGATACAGAGTTTACAGCGTAGCGTAGCGTAGCATAGGATACAATAACTAGATGATGTAAAAAAAAATGGCTAGTCACTGACCTTCCTTAATGTTTTGGATCCAGACCCTCCTACTCTCATAGCTGGGAGCAAATACATAGAGAGTGCTTGTGTCATACACCACCTGCAGGGGGGAGAGGCCACCATTAACACTGTACACTAACACACCACCAAGTAGAGAGAGGGGGGGGGCACCATTAACACTGTACACTAACACACCACCTAGTAGAGAGATGGGGGGGCACCATTAACACTGTACACTAACACACCACCTAGTAGAGGGGGGGGGGGCACCATTAACACTGTACACTAACACACCACCTAGTAGAGAGATGGGGGGGGCACCATTAACACTGTACACTAACACACCACCTAGTAGAGAGGGGGGGGCACCATTAACACTGTACACTAACACACCACCTAGTAGAGGGGGGGGGGGGGAGGCCACCATTAACACTGTACACTAACACACCACCAAGTAGAGAGAGGGGGGGGGGCACCATTAACACTGTACACTAACACACCACCTAGTAGAGGGGGGGGGGGGGGGCACCATTAACACTGTACACTAACACACCACCAAGTAGAGAGAGGGGGGGGGGGCACCATTAACACTGTACACTAACCACACACCAAGTAGAGAGAGGGGGGGGGTGGGGGCACCATAACACTGTACACTAACACACCACCTAGTAGAGGGGGGGGGGAGGCCACCATTAACACTGTACACTAACACACCACCAAGTAGAGAGAGGGGGGGGGGGCACCATTAACACTGTACACTAACACACCACCAAGTAGAGAGGGGGGGGGGGGGGGGGGGGGAGGCCACCATTAACACTGTACACTAACACACCACCAAGTAGAGAGGGGGGGGGGGGGGGAGGCCAACATTAACACAGTACACTAACACACCACCTAGTAGAGAGGGGGGGCACCATTAACACTGTACACTAACACCCCACTAGTTAGAGAGGGGGGGGGGCACCATTAACACTGGACACTAACACACCACCTAGTAGAGAGAGGGGGGGCACCATTAACACTGTACACTAACACACCACCTAGTAGAGAGAGGGGGGGGGCACACCATTAACACTGTACACTAACACACCACCAAGTAGAGAGAGGGGGGGGGGGCCCATTAACACTGTACACTAACACACCACCTAGTAGAGGGGGGGGGGCACCATTAACACTGGACACTAACACACCACCTAGTAGAGTGGGGGGGCACCATTAACACTGTACACTAACACCACCTAGTAGAGAGAGGGGGGGGGGGCACCATTAACACTGTACACTAACACACCACCTAGTAGAGAGGGGGGGGGGCACCATTAACACTGTACACTAACACACCCACCTAGTAGAGAGGGGGGGGGGCACCATTAACACTGTACACTAACACCACCTAGTAGAGATGAGGGGGGGGGGCACCTTAAACACTGTACCACTAACACACCACCCTAGTAGAGAGGGGGGGGGCACCATTAACACTGTACACTAACACACCACCTAGTAGAGGAGGGGGGGGGCACCATTAACACTGTACACTAACACACCACCTAGTAGAGAGGGGGGGGGGGCACCATTAAACACTGTACACTAACACAACACCTAATAGAGAGGGGGGGGGGGCACCATTAACACTGTACACTAACACACCACCTAGTAGAGAGGGGGGGGGGCACCATTAACACTGTACACTAACACACCACCTAGTAGAGAGGGGGGGGGCACATTAACACTGTACACTAACACACCACCTAGTAGACAGGGGGGGGGGCACCATTAACACTGTACACTAACACACCACCTAGTAGACAGGGGGGGGCACCATTAACACTGTACACTAACACACCACCTAGTAGAGAGGGGGGGGGGGAGGGCACCATTAACACTGTACACTAACACACCACCAAGTAGAGAGGGGGGGGCACCATTAACACTGTACACTAACACACCACCTAGTAGAGAGGGGGGGGGAGGCCACCATTAACACTGTACACTAACACACCACCTAGTAGAGAGGGGGGGGCACCATTAACACTGTACACTAACACACAACCTAGTAGAGGGGGGGGGCACCATTAACACTGTACACTAACACACCACCTAGTAGAGAGGGGGGGGGGCACCATTAACACTGTACACTAACACACCACCTAGTAGAGGGGGGGGGGGGGGCACCATTAACACTGTACACTAACACACCACCTAGTAGAGAGGGGGGGGGCACCATTAACACTGTACACTAACACACCACCTAGTAGAGAGGGGGGGCACCATTAACACTGTACACTAACACACCACCTAGTAGAGAGGGGGGGGGCACCATTAACACTGTACACTAACACACCACCTAGTAGACAGGGGGGGGGGCACCATTAACACTGGACACTAACACACCACCTAGTAGAGGGGGGGGGCACCATTAACACTGTACACTAACACACCACCTAGTAGAGGGGGGGGGCACCATTAACACTGGACACTAACACACCACCTAGTAGAGGGGGGGGGGGGCACCATTAACACTGTACACTAACACACCACCTAGTAGAGGGGGGGGGGCACCATTAACACTGTACACTAACACACCACCTAGTAGAGAGGGGGGGGGGGCCCCATTAACACTGTACACTAACACACCAGCTAGTAGAGAGGGGGGGGGGGGCACCATTAACACTGTACACTAACACACCACCTAGTAGAGGGGGGGGGCACCATTAACACTGTACACTAACACACCACCTAGTAGAGGGGGGGGCACCATTAACACTGGACACTAACACACCACCTAGTAGAGGGGGGGGGGGGCACCATTAACACTGTACACTACACACCACTAGTAGAGGGGGGGGGGGCACCATTAACACTGTACACTAACACACCACCTAGTAGAGGGGGGGGGGGGCACCATTAACACTGTACACTAACACACCACCTAGTAGAGAGGGGGGGGGGCACCATTAACACTGGACACTAACACACCACCTAGTAGAGGGGGGGGGGCACCATTAACACTGTACACTAACACACCACCTAGTAGAGAGGGGGGGGCACCATTAACACTGGACACTAACACACCACCTTGTAGAGAGGGGGGGGGGGGCATCATTAACACTGTACACTAACACACCACCTAATAGAGAGGGGGGGGCACCATTAACACTGTACACTAACACACCACCAAGTAGAGAGGGGGGGGGCACCATTAACACTGTACACTAACACACCACCTAGTAGAGAGGGGGGGGGATGCCACCATTAACACTGTACACTAACACACCACCTAGTAGAGAGGGGGGGGCACCATTAACACTGTACACTAACACACCAGCTAGTAGAGAGAGGGGGGGCACCATTAACTCTGTACACTAACACACCACCTAGTAGAGAGGGGGGGGGGCCACCATTAACACTGTACACTAACACACCAGCTAGTAGAGAGGGGGGGGCACCATTAACTCTGTACACTAACACACCAGCTAGTAGAGAGGGGGGGGGGGGGCACCATTAACACTGTACACTAACACACCACCTAGTAGAGAGGGGGGGAGGCCACCATTAACACTGTACACTAACACACCACCTAGTAGACAGGGGGGGGCACCATTAACACTGTACACTAACACACCACCTAGTAGAGAGGGGGGGGCACCATTAACACTGTACACTAACACACCACCTAGTAGAGAGGGGGGGAGGCCACCATTAACACTGTACACTAACACACCACCTAGTAGAGAGGGGGGGGGGGGAGGCCACCATTAACACTGTACACTAACACACCACCTAGTAGAGAGAGGGGAGGGGGGGCACCATTAACACTGTACACTAACACACCACCTAGTAGAGAGGGGGGGGGGGAGGCCACCATTAACACTGTACACTAACACACCACCTAGTAGAGAGGGGGGGGGGAGGCCACCATTAACACTGTACACTAACACACCACCTAGTAGAGAGAGGGGAGGGGGGGGAGGCCACCATTAACACTGTACACTAACACACCACCTAGTAGAGAGAGGGGAGGGGGGGGAGGCCACCATTAACACTGTACACTAACACACCACCTAGTAGAGAGGGGGGGGGGCACCATTAACACTGTACACTAACACACCACCTAGTAGAGAGGGAGGGGTGTATATGTAACACACCACCTAGTAGAGAGGGAGGGGTGTATATGTAACACACCACCTAGTAGAGAGGGAGGGGTGTATATGTAACACACCACCTAGTAGAGAGGGAGGGGTGTATATGTAACACCACCTAGTAGAGAGGGAGGGGTGTATATGTAACACACCACCTAGTAGAGAGGGAGGGGTGTATATGTAACACCACCTAGTAGAGAGGGAGGGGTGTATATGTAACACACCACCTAGTAGAGAGGGAGGGGTGTATATGTAACACACCACCTAGTAGAGAGGGAGGGCTGTATATGTAACACACCACCTAGTAGAGAGGGAGGGGGTATATGTAACACCACCTAGTAGAGAGGGAGGGGTGTATATGTAACACACCACCTAGTAGAGAGGGAGGGGTGTATATGTACACACCACCTAGTAGAGAGGGGAGGGGTGTATATGTAACACACCACTAGTAGAGAGGGAGGGCTGTATATGTAACACACCACCTAGTAGAGAGGGAGGGGCTGTATATGTAACACACCACCTAGTAGAGAGGGGGAGGGGCTGTTATATGTACACACCACCTAGTAGAGAGGGAGGGCTGTATATGTAACACACCACCTAGTAGAGAGGGAGGGCTGTATATGTAACACACCACCTAGTAGAGAGGGAGGGGTGTATATGTAACACACCACCTAGTAGAGAGGGAGGGCTGTATATGTAACACACCACCTAGTAGAGAGGGAGGGCTGTATATGTAACACACCACCTATTGAGGGGAGGGGTGTATATGTACACACCACCTGTAGGGAGGGGTGTATATGTAACACACCACCTAGTAGAGAGGGAGGGGTGTATATGTAACACACCACCTAGTAGAGAGGGAGGGGTGTATATGTAACACACCACCTAGTAGAGAGGGAGGGGTGTATATGTAACACACCACCTAGTAGAGAGGGAGGGGTGTATATGTAACACACCACCTAGTAGAGAGGGAGGGGTGTATATGTAACCACCACCTAGTAGAGAGGGAGGTGTGTATATGTAACACACCACCTAGTAGAGAGGGAGGGGCTGTATATGTAACACACCACCTAGTAGAGAGGGAGGGGTGTATATGTAACACACCCACCTAGTAGAGAGGGAGGGGTGTATATGTAACACACCACCTAGTAGAGAGGGAGGGGTGTATATGTAACACACCACCTAGTAGAGAGGGAGGGGTGTAATGTAACACACCACCTAGTAGAGAGGGAGGGGTGTATATGTAAACACACCACCTAGTAGAGAGGGAGGGGTGTATATGTAACACCACCTAGTAGAGAGGGAGGGGTGTATATGTAACACCACCTAGTAGAGAGGGAGGGGTTGTATATGTAACACACACCTAGTAGAGAGGGAGGGGTGTATATGTAACACACCACCTAGTAGAGAGGGAGGGGTTGTATATGTAACACCACCACCTAGTAGAGAGGGAGGGGTGTATATGTAACACACCACCTAGTAGAGAGGGAGGGGTGTATATGTAACACACCACCTAGTAGAGAGGGAGGGGTATATGTAACACACCACCTAGTAGAGAGGGAGGGGGGTATATGTAACACACCACTAGTAGAGAGGGAGGGCTGTATATGTAACCACACTAGTAGAGAGGGAGGGGTGTATATGTACACACCACCTAGTAGAGGGAGGGCTGTATATGTAACACACCATAGTAGAGAGGGAGGGGTGTATATGTAACACACCACCTAGTAGAGAGGGAGGGCTGTATATGTAACACACCACCTAGTAGAGAGGGAGGGGTGTATATGTAACACACCACCTAGTAGAGAGGGAGGGCTGTATATGTAACACACCACCTAGTAGAGAGGGAGGGGTGTATATGTAACACACCACCTAGTAGAGAGTGAGGGGTGTATATGTAACACACACTAGTAGAGGAGGGGTGTATATGTAACACACCACCTAGTAGAGAGGGGAGGGGTGTATATGTAACACACCACCTAGTAGAGAGGGAGGGGTGTATATGTAACACACCACCTAGTAGAGAGGGAGGGGTGTATATGTAACACACCACCTAGTAGAGAGGGAGGGGTGTATATGTAACACACACCTAGTAGAGAGGGAGGGGTGTATATGTAACACACCACCTAGTAGAGAGGGAGGGGTGTATATGTAACACCACCTAGTAGAGAGGGAGGGGTGTATATGTAACACACCACCTAGTAGAGAGGGAGGGGTGTATATGTAACACCACCTAGTAGAGAGGGAGGGTGTATATGTAACACCCACCTAGTAGAGAGGAGGGTGTATATGTAACACACCACCTAGTAGAGAGGGAGGGGTGTATATGTAACACACCACCTAGTAGAGAGGGAGGGGTGTATATGTAACACACACCTAGTAGAGAGGGAGGGGTGTATATGTAACACCACCTAGTAGAGAGGGAGGGGTGTATATGTAACACACCCCTAGTAGAGAGGGAGGGGTGTATATGTAACACACCACCTAGTAGAGAGGGAGGGGTGTATAGTAACACACCACCTAGTAGAGAGGGAGGGGTGTATGTAACACACCACCTAGTAGAGAGGGAGGGGTGTATATGTAACACACCACCTAGTAGAGAGGGAGGGGTGTATATGTAACACACCACCTAGTAGAGAGGGATGGGGTGTATATGTAACACACACCTAGTAGAGAGGGAGGGGTGTATATGTAACACACCACCTAGTAGAGAGGGAGGGGTGTATATGTAACACCACCTAGTAGAGAGGGAGGGGTGTATATGTAACACACCACCTAGTAGAGAGGGAGGGCTGTATATGTAACACACCACCTAGTAGAGAGGGAGGGGTGTGTATATGTAACACACCACCTAGTAGAGAGGGAGGGGTGTATATGTAACACACCACCTAGTAGAGAGGGAGGGGTGTATATGTAACACACCACCTAGTAGAGAGGGAGGGGTGTATATGTAACACACCACCTAGTAGAGAGGGAGGGGTGTATATGTAACACACCACCTAGTAGAGAGGGAGGGGTGTATATGTAACACACCACCTAGTAGAGAGGGAGGGGTGTATATGTAACACACCACCTAGTAGAGAGGGAGGGGTGTATATGTAACACACCACCTAGTAGAGAGGGAGGGGTGTATATGTAACACCCACCTAGTAGAGAGGGAGGGGTGTATATGTAACACACCACCTAGTAGAGAGGGAGGGGTGTATATGTAAACACACCACCTAGTAGAGAGGGGAGGGGTGTATATGTAACACACCCACTAGTAGAGAGGGAGGGCTGTATATGTAACACACCACCTAGTAGAGAGGGAGGGGTGTATATGTAACAACCACCTAGTAGAGGAGGGAGGGGTGTATATGTAACACACACCTAGTAGAGAGGGAGGGGTGTATATGTAACACACCACCTAGTAGAGAGGGAGGGGTGTATATGTAACACACCACCTAGTAGAGAGGGGAGGGGTTGTATATGTAACACCACCTAGTAAGAGGGAGGGTTGTATATGTAACACACCACCTAGTAGAGAGGGAGGGGTGTATATGTAACACACCACTAGTAGAGAGGGAGGGGTGTATAGTAACACACCACCCTAGTAGCGAGGGAGGGGTGATATGTAACACACCACCTAGTAGAGAGGGAGGGGTTTGTATAGTAACACACCACCCTAGTAGAGAGGGAGGGGTGTATATGTAACCCCACCTAGTAGAGAGGGAGGGGTGTCTATGTAACACCACCTAGTAGAGAGGGAGGGGTGTATATGTAACACACCTAGTAGAGAGGGAGGGGTGATAGTAACACCACCTAGTAGAGAGGGAGGGGGGTATATGTAACACACCACCTAGTAGAGAGGAGGGGTGTATATGTAACCACCACCTAGTAGAGAGGGAGGGGTGTATATGTACACCCACCTAGTAGAGAGGAGGGGTGTATATGTAACACACCACCTAGTAGAGAGGGATGGGTGTATATGTAACACCACTAGTAGAGAGGGAGGGGTGTATATGTAACACCACTAGTGAGAGGGAGGGGTGTATATGTAACACACCACCTAGTAGAGAGGGAGGGGTGTATATGTAACACCACCTAGTAGAGAGGGAGGGGTGTATATGTAACACACCACCTAGTAGAGGGGGAGGGGTGTATATGTAACACCTGCCTGGAAGGGGTATTTGTTCTGACATGGTATGACTCCGTCAATCTTCACGATCTCCACACACCTGACTTTCTGCAGGTCGATGGAACCCTTCTTAAACTTCTTCTGTGAACAACGAACAGAAGGACAGAACACAGTGAGGTGTGTTGGACAGGACAGAGACAGAAGGACAGAACACAGTGAGGTGTGTTGGACAGGACAGAGACAGAAGGATAGAACACAGTGAGGTGTGTTGGACAGAGACAGAGACAGAAGGACAGGACACAGTGAGGTGTGGACAGGACAGAGACAGAAGGACAGGACACAGTGAGGTGTGTTGGACAGAGACAGCAGGACAGGACACGGTGAGGTGTGTTGGACAGAGACAGAGACAGCAGGACAGAACACGGTGAGGTGTGTTGGACAGAGACAGAGACAGCAGGACAGAACACAGTGAGGTGTGTTGGACAGAGACAGAAGGACAGAACACAGTGAGGTATGGACAGGAGACAGAAGGATAGAACACAGTGAGGTGTGTTGGACAGAGACAGAGACAGAAGAACAGGACACAGTGAGGTGTGTTGGACAGGACAGAGACAGCAGGACAGAACACGGTGAGGTGTGTTGGACAGGACAGAGACAGAAGGACAGAACACAGTGAGGTGTGTTGGACAGGACAGAGACAGAACACGGTGAGGTGTGTTGGACAGAGACAGAAGGATAGAACACAGTGAGGTGTGTGGACAGGACAGAGACAGCAGGACAGAACACGGTGAGGTGTGTTGGACAGGACAGAGACAGAGACAGCAGGACAGAACACGGTGAGGTGTGTTGGACAGGACAGAGACAGCAGGACAGAACACGGTGAGGTGTGTTGGACAGGACAGAGACAGAAGGACAGAACACAGTGAGGTGTGTTGGACAGGACAGAGACAGCAGGACAGAACACGGTGAGGTGTGTGGACAGAGACAGAAGAACAGGACACAGTGAGGTGTGTTGGACAGGACAGAGACAGCAGGACAGGACACGGTGAGGTGTGTTGGACAGAGACAGAGACAGCAGGACAGAACACGGTGAGGTGTGTTGGACAGAGACAGAGACAGCAGGACAGAACACAGTGAGGTGTGTTGGACAGGACAGAGACAGCAGGACAGAACACGGTGAGGTGTGTTGGACAGGACAGAGACAGAAGGACAGAACACGGTGAGGTGTGTTGGACAGAGACAGAGACAGAAGGACAGGACACAGTGAGGTGTGTTGGACAGAGACAGAAAGACAGAACACAGTGAGGTGTGTGGACAGGACAGAGACAGAAGGATAGAACACAGTGAGGTGTGTTGGACAGGACAGAGACAGAAGGATAGAACACAGTGAGGTGTGTTGGACAGGACAGAGACAGCAGGACAGAACACGGTGAGGTGTGTTGGACAGGACAGAGACAGCAGGACAGGACACGGTGAGGTGTGTTGGACAGGACAGAGACAGCAGGACAGAACACGGTGAGGTGTGTTGGACAGGACAGAGACAGCAGGACAGGACACGGTGAGGTGTGTTGGACAGAGACAGAGACAGCAGGACAGAACATGGTGAGGTGTGTTGGACAGAGACAGCAGGACAGAACACGGTGAGGTGTGTTGGACAGGACAGAGACAGCAGGACAGGACACGGTGAGGTGTGTTGGACAGAGACAGAGACAGCAGGACAGAACACGGTGAGGTGTGTTGGACAGAGACAGCAGGACAGAACACAGTGAGGTGTGTTGGACAGGACAGAGACAGAAGGATAGAACACAGTGAGGTGTGTTGGACAGAGACAGAGACAGAAGGACAGGACACAGTGAGGTGTGTGGACAGGACAGAGACAGAAGGACAGAACACGGTGAGGTGTGTTGGACAGAGACAGAAGGACAGGACACAGTGAGGTGTGTTGGACAGGACAGAGACAGAAGGACAGGACACAGTGAGGTGTGTTGGACAGAGACAGAGACAGAAGGACAGGACACAGTGAGGTGTGTTGGACAGAGACAGAGACAGAAGGACAGGACACAGTGAGGTGTGTTGGACAGAGACAGAGACAGCAGGACAGGACACGGTGAGGTGTGTTGGACAGGACAGAGACAGCAGGACAGGACACGGTGAGGTGTGTTGGACAGGACAGAGACAGCAGGACAGGACACGGTGAGGTGTGTTGGACAGGACAGAGACAGCAGGACAGAACACGGTGAGGTGTGTTGGACAGGACAGAGACAGAAGGACAGAACACAGTGAGGTGTGTTGGACAGAGACAGAAAGACAGAACACAGTGAGGTGTGTGGACAGGACAGAGACAGAAGGACAGAACACAGTGAGGTGTGTTGGACAGAGACAGAGACAGCAGGACAGAACACGGTGAGGTGTGTTGGACAGAGACAGAAGGATAGAACACAGTGAGGTGTGTTGGACAGGACAGAGACAGAAGGACAGAACACAGTGAGGTGTGTTGGACAGAGACAGAAGGACAGAACACAGTGAGGTGTGTTGGACAGGACAGAGACAGCAGGACAGAACACGGTGAGGTGTGTTGGACAGAGACAGAGACAGCAGGACAGAACACGGTGAGGTGTGTTGGACAGAGACAGAGACAGCAGGACAGAACACGGTGAGGTGTGTTGGACAGGACAGAGACAGCAGGACAGAACACGGTGAGGTGTGTTGGACAGAGACAGAGACAGAAGGACAGAACACAGTGAGGTGTGTTGGACAGGACAGAGACAGCAGGACAGAACACGGTGAGGTGTGTTGGACAGGACAGAGACAGCAGGACAGAACACGGTGAGGTGTGTTGGACAGAGACAGAGACAGAAGGATAGAACACAGTGAGGTGTGTTGGACAGAGACAGAAGAACAGGACACAGTGAGGTGTGTTGGACAGGACAGAGACAGAAGGACAGAACACAGTGAGGTGTGTTGGACAGGACAGAGACAGCAGGACAGAACACAGTGAGGTGTGTTGGACAGAGACAGAAGGATAGAACACAGTGAGGTGTGTTGGACAGAGACAGAGACAGCAGGACAGAACACGGTGAGGTGTGTTGGACAGAGACAGAGACAGCAGGACAGGACACGGTGAGGTGTGTTGGACAGGACAGAGACAGCAGGACAGGACACGGTGAGGTGTGTTGGACAGAGACAGAGACAGCAGGACAGAACACGGTGAGGTGTGTTGGACAGAGACAGAGACAGAAGGACAGAACACAGTGAGGTGTGTTGGACAGGACAGAGACAGAAGGACAGAACACAGTGAGGTGTGTTGGACAGAGACAGAAGGACAGAACACAGTGAGGTGTGTGGACAGGACAGAGACAGAAGGACAGAACACAGTGAGGTGTGTTGGACAGGACAGAGACAGCAGGACAGGACACGGTGAGGTGTGTTGGACAGGACAGAGACAGAAGGATAGAACACAGTGAGGTGTGTGGACAGGACAGAGACAGAAGGACAGGACACAGTGAGGTGTGTTGGACAGGACAGAGACAGCAGGACAGAACACGGTGAGGTGTGTTGGACAGGAGACAGAGACAGCAGGACAGAACACGGTGAGGTGTGTTGGACAGGAGACAGAGACAGAAGGACAGAACACAGTGAGGTGTGTGGACAGGACAGAGACAGAAGGACAGGACACAGTGAGGTGTGTTGGACAGGACAGAGACAGCAGGACAGGACACAGTGAGGTGTGTTGGACAGAGACAGAGACAGAAGGACAGAACACAGTGAGGTGTGTTGGACAGAGACAGAGACAGAAGAACAGGACACAGTGAGGTGTGTTGGACAGAGACAGCAGGACAGAACACAGTGAGGTGTGTTGGACAGAGACAGAAGGACAGGACACAGTGAGGTGTGGACAGGAGACAGAAGGACAGAACACGGTGAGGTGTGTTGGACAGGACAGAGACAGCAGGACAGGACACAGTGAGGTGTGTTGGACAGGACAGAGACAGCAGGACAGGACACGGTGAGGTGTGTTGGACAGAGACAGAAGGACAGGACACAGTGAGGTGTGGACAGGAGACAGAAGGACAGAACACGGTGAGGTGTGTTGGACAGAGACAGAGACAGAAGGACAGAACACGGTGAGGTGTGTTTGACAGAGACAGAAGGACAGGACACAGTGAGGTGTGGACAGGAGACAGAAGGACAGAACACGGTGAGGTGTGTTGGACAGGACAGAGACAGAAGGACAGGACACGGTGAGGTGTGTTGGACAGGAGACAGAGACAGAAGGACAGGACACGGTGAGGTGTGTTGGACAGGACAGAGACAGAAGGACAGGACACGGTGAGGTGTGTTGGACAGGAGACAGAAGGACAGAACACGGTGAGGTGTGTTGGACAGGACAGAGACAGCAGGACAGGACACGGTGAGGTGTGTTGGACAGGACAGAGACAGAAGGACAGGACACTGTGAGGTGTGTGGACAGGACAGAGACAGAAGGACAGGACACTGTGAGGTGTGTACAGCCACATCTGGTAACATTCACACAAGTTATCAAATGGGTGTTCATTTTTTTTTTTTATAACACTATGAATGTAAAAAAGTAACAGGAAATAAACTAGATTGACTAACGGTACATGGTGGAGTTACTAGTATGACTAACAGGAGACATAAAGGATATGGGACCAGTCCATACACAAGCATGCCTCCATCGTACAGGGAACGGTATGTGTCTGTACAGTCTCACCTCGGCTCTGAACTCATAGTACGTGAGCTTTGTCTTGGTGAGAACGAACACTCTCTCCTTGTAGTTCAGCGGCGACGTTAACCTCTTCTGCTGAGACCGCTTGATCAGTGTCTCCTCCAATAGCGTGTCAGCACTCATCTTGGACCCGCCCACTCCCTCCACTCTGCCATCGAATACTGACTGGACCCACTCGGACTGGAGAGGAGAATAGAACAGAAAATAATAGAATACAATAGAAGCATGTTGTCATAATGCTACTATATAAAAGGTGATTCATCTGATTTAAAACAACCCCAGGCACTTTGCCCTTTGGTAGGTTGTGATATCAGCTATGAAGTGATCTGATAATGGTACATTCAGCAGAAGTTCTCTCTCTCTCTCTCTCTCTCTCTCCTCACTAGATAAATATATCCTTTACCCTCCTTTATAGAGCACCGCCTTCGGAAAGTATTCAGACCCCTTGACTTTGTCTACATTGTTACATTACAGCCTTAGTCTAAAAAAAGGTTGAGGAAAAAAAAAATATAATAAATTAAAATATTAAATAATAAAATATATATAACAATCTCATACAATACCCCTTAATGACAAAGCGAAAATAGGTTTTTAGAAATGTTTGAACATTTATTAAAATGTACTCAAAATTGAGCTCAGGTGCATCCTGTTTCCATTGATCATCCTTGAGATGTTTCTACAACTTGATTGGAGTCCACCTGTGGTAAATTCAATTGATTGGACATGATTTGGAAAGGCACACACCTGTCTATATAAGGTCCCACAGTTGACAGTGCACGTCAGAGCAAAAACCAAGCCATGAGGTCGAAGGAAGTGTCCGTAGAGCTCCGAGACAGGATTGTGTCGAGGCACAGATCTGGGGAAGGGTACCAAAACATTTCTGCAGCATTGAAGGTCGCCAAAAACACAGTGGCCTCCATCAGTCTTAAATGGAAGAAGTTTGGAACTACCAAGACTCTTCCTAGAGCTGGCCGCCCGGCCAACCTGAGCAATCAGGGGAGAAGGGCCTTGGTCAGGGAGGTGACCAAGAACCTGATGGTCACTCTGACAGAGCTCCAGAGTTCCTCTGTAGAGATTGGAGAACCTTCCAGAAGGAAAACTATCTCTGCAGCACTCCACCAATCAGGCTTTTAAGGTAGAGTGGCCAGACCGAAGCCACTCCTCAGTAAAAGGCACATGACAGCTGGCTGTTTGCCAAAAGGTACCTAAATGACTCTCAGACCATGAGAAACAAGATTCTCTGGTCTGATGAAACCAAGATTAAACTCTTGGTCCTGAATGCCAAACATCATGTCTGAAGGAAACCTGGCACCATCCCTACGGTGAAGCATGGCGGTGGCAGCATCATGCTGTGGGGATGTTTTTCCAGCGGTAGGGACTGGGAGACTAGTCAGAATCAAGGGAAAGATGAATGGAGCAAAGTACAGAGAGATCCTTGATGAAAACCTGCTCCAGAGCACTCAGGACCTCAGACTGGGGCGACCCTATGCACACATCCAAGACAAGACTGGAGTGGCTTGAGAGGATCTGCAGAGAATAATCTGAGAAACCCCTCAAATATAGATGTGCCAAGCTTGTAGTGTCATAACCAAGAAGACAAGGCTGTAAATCGCTGCCAAAAGATGCTTCAACAAAGTACTGAGTAAAGGGTCTGAATACTTATGTAAACGTGGTATTTCAGTTCTTTTAAAAATATTTTTTTTTTACATTTGCAAACATTTCTGAAAAAGTGTTTTTGTCATTTTTGGGGTATTGATCAGGATTTATTTTAAAGAATTTTTTTTAATCCATTTTAGATTAAAGTTGTAACGTTACAAAATATGGAAAAAGCTCAACGGGTCTGAATACTCTGAATGCACTGTACTGTGGCATTAAGCAGCTGAGCAATGAGAGGAAACTGAAATGTTTGTGTCTATCATGTATTTCCGTTAGCTAAACTTAAAAAATAAAATAAAATTATAAAGCCTGGAATAAATAAAGAAAAAAAGGTGACCTATAATTAAATTATACAAATATTTTAGCTCCTATATAGCAAATGGTACACATATATATAGATTGAATGTAGGCCTGTGTCACACTTGGAACTTCTCTTTATACCAGATGTGGTTCAAACACTTTGTTTCATTTTTCTGGGTGCATTTACAAAAAAATATATATATATTTTTACTGCTCTAGGGAAATAATTATTCCTGCATATTTACTATTATGTATTGATTTCTCATCATGCTGCACAGAACACCAATAATTATCACAGCGTACCACTGCTGGCTTGCCTCTGAAGCTGAGCAGGTCCTGGTCAGTCCCTGGATGGGAGACCAGATGCTGCTGGAAGTGGTGTTGCTCCAGTAGGAGGAACCCTCTACTCTGGTGTCGGATATATATATATATATATATATATATATATATATATATATATATCCTAATTCCCCAGGGAAGTGATTGGGGACTTAGCACCCTATACAGGCAGTCTTTCAGATGGGATGTTAAACGGTGGTGTCCTGACTCTCTGTGGTCACTAAAGTACTACTTGGTACTTATCGTAGGGGTGTTAACCCCTGTGTCCTGGCTAAATTCCCAAGCTGTCCCTCATACCATCACGGTTACCTAATCATCCCCAGTTTACAATTGGCTCATTCATTCCCCCCCCCCCCCTCTCCCCTGTAACTATTCCCCAGGTTGTTGCTGTAAATGAGAATGTGTTCTCAGTCAACTTACATGGTAAAATAAGAGTAATACATTTAAAAAATATATATGTTTTTAATGTTTCAATCAATCCCGGGTTGCCAAATGCCATGCATACACACACACACACACACACACACACACACACACACACACACACACACACACAGCCACACACAGCCACACATCAACAAGCACGCAACAGGTGCATCTGAAACAAAGTTAATCAGTCCCTCTGAGAATACACTGTACTGCATGCTGGCCTACTCATGCCTGACAGTGTGTGTGTGTGTGTGTGTGTGTGTGTGTGTGTGTGTGTGTGTGTGTGTGTGTGTGTGTGTGTGTGTGTGTATCTGCGTGTGTGTGTGTGTGTGTGTGTATCTGCGTGTGTGTGTGTGTGTGTGTATCTGTGTGTGTGTGTATCTGCGTGTGTGTGTGTATCTGAGTGTATGTGTGTGTGTGTGTATCTGTGTGTGGTGTGTGTGTGTGTGTGTGTGTGTGTGTGTGTGTGTGTGTATCCTTTTAGTTTGTTTTTAAGGGAATGGAACATCCTGTTGGCTTTGAATACATTACACTACATTCGGAAAGTATTCAGACCCCTTGCCTTTTTCTACATTTTGTTACATTACAGCCTTGTTCTAAAATGTATTAAATAGTTTTTCCCCCCCCACCTGAAATTTACACACAATACCCCATAATAACAAAGCAAAAACAGTATGTTTTTTATTGCTAATTTATGTATTTTTTAAATGAAATCTAATTTACATAAGTATTCAGACCCTTTACTCAGTACTTTGTTGAAGCACCTTTGACAACGATTACAGCCTCAAGTCTTCTTGGGTCTTTTAGGTGCCTTTTGGTAAACTCCAAGAGGTCTGTCATGTGCCTTCTACTGAGGAGTAGATTCCGTCTGGCCACTTCTACCATAAAGGCCTGATTGGTGGAGTGCTGCAGAGATGTTTTTCCTTCTGGAAGGTTCTCCCATCTCCACAGAGGAACTCTGTCAGAGTGACCATCGGGGTCTTGGTCACCTCCCTGACGAAGGCCCTTCTCCCCCGATTACTCAGTTTGGCCGGGCGGCCAGCTCTAGGAAGAGTCTTGGTGGTTCAAAACTTCTTCCATTTAAGACTGATGGAAGCCACTGTGTTCTGCAGCTTCGAAGGTCCCTAATAAATGTTTTGGTACCCTTCCCGAGATCTGTGCTTCGACACAATCCTGTCTCGGATCTCTACAGACAGTTCCTTCAACCTCATGGCTTGGATTTTGCTCTGACATGCACTGTCAAGTCTCATCGCAAAGGGTCTGAATACTTATGTAAATAAGGTATTTCAGTTTTGTCTAAAAACCTGTTTTCGCATTGTCATTAGTATAGTGCGTTCATTGAGAGAAAAATATATTGAATACATTTTTGAATACGGCTGTAAGGTAATAAAATGTGGGAAAAGTGAAGGGGTCTGAACGCGTTCAGAATCTGGTGGGCTTTCTGGAATAAGGACAAGTATATATTGTGGTAGAAAGGGCAATAGAGGGTCAAATTAATTTAATTCTCTATTTCTTCGAGGTCACGCGTGTGTGAGTGTGGCGCTTTCAGTGAACGGAATCTCCCTCAAACATCTTCCCTACTTTCTATATGCTGACCGCTTCTATTTATTAACCGCACTACTTTATACAGTACATTTACAGGATAGTCCAAATGTTACTACTTTGTATTTGTGGTACATTTTGACCGAATTAAAACATGCTTTACGCGCGGACATAGGTTAGTAGGCGACCCGCAGTGCGATAAGATACGCACTCACACCTGCCGCGGTGGACTTTGAGTAGATCTCCGTAGCCGATTCCGTTCGCTTCCAGACATAACCCCGTTTCTAGCCTACACAAGACAACTCAAGACAAACATTTCTCGGTTGTGTCGACATCTCGTTTATTGCACTGAAAAGTAGCCAGTCGTTTCAACCGCAATTTAAATTTCCAATATGATAAAGGAAATACCTCTTACCTTCTCTTCCGAGAGTGAACTGCTATTCTTCTGACTCACCGACTGTCACTATGTGGCCAGCAGAAACCAGGAAGCGACACAAACTGCCCTAGTAAACACTATTTCACGCGGTGCCGCGCGGTGAAACACTACTTTCCATTCATTTTTCAATTGAAGGAACGCGGAGATACGCGGATGATGACGACGGACCGTTGAGCGGCGCGGAAGTGGCGAAAAAAAAAGGTAAAACGTTTCCCAATGATATGCAAATCACCAGCGGCGACCGCTGGGCAATTGACCAATCATATCGAGTGGTTTCCATGACGACTTTGACGCTATGCGACCCAAGGTTGGAGACTTTCTTCATCGAAGATGGCGGATAAAAATACTAGGACGGATGCAAATGTAAGTGATTATAACATCATAACAAATCATGTTAAAAAAAATGAAAAAATATATATATATACAGGAATATCTTAGTTAAATGTAGAGACAAACGATTAAGCATATTTGTTTCTTTATAATGTTAATTTACGAAAATTGCTATTTAGCAAGCTAGCTGACTAGTTAACATTAGCCAGCAGAGCTGGTTAGCTTTATGGGTGTTGTGACATGAGTTTGAAAAAATTGTAATTCTGATTGTTTCATGTTTTAGAGACGCCTAAGAAAACCAGAAAACCAGTATGTCGTCTTGTGAAACAGTGGATGTAAAGAATCTAGCTTGCCTTGGTGATATTTGCCGTGCAATGCAGCTGAAGTAACGTAGCAAGCTAACTATGTTCTTGCTTATTACGCAGTGAAGGAACAAATATCTTTATGCCTTTGGATGTGTAGCTATGTAGCCGATCTGTGTATGGACCCTAAAACGTTTGGTATACATATTAGTTCAGAACCTAGCTATGAACCTCAGCTATCATAGCCTGTTGTATCCACTTCAAAACAGTGTGAATTACATTAATGAAGCCTATGGACTGAGTAGAATATAATAGAACTTTGTGCCAAGAATGCAAGTCGTATATACATGTAGTTATTACATGTTGCCTGTACATTTTAATATATTCACTGATCATGTACTCTACCATGGCAAATAAAGGTGCATTTCAGGTATGAATGTCTTTGAGATTCTTTTTCAGTCATATCCAATACCAGGAGTATCAAATTCCAGTCATTGAATGACTCTGTGTCTGCATGTATGTATTACAATTATACACTTCAACAACATTTACTAACCCTGTCCTGGGACATCAATGGTTACACATTGTAACTATGCAATAGACTAGAAACATGATTTAACTAGTTAAAGGCTGATTTCTAATTCATATATAGAGAAATACAATTGAAAAAAAACAGTACACTACACTGGTTAATCTCAACATCTCATTTCCTTCATTTGCATTGATCTGATAAATTAAACTATTTGTCACATGCGCCGAATACAACAGGTGTAGAGTCTACACTGTAGACCTTACCGTGAAAATAAGAATTTGTTCTTAACTGACTTGCCTAGTTAAATAAAGGTAAAATAAATAAATATCAACAATGCAGTTCAAGAAATAGAGTTAAGAAAATATTTACTAAATAAACTAAAGTAAAAAAAAAAAAAAGATCAAAAAGTAACACAATATAATTACACAACAATAACAATGCTATATACAGGGGGTACCGAGTCAATGTGCGGGGTATCCTAGTGGTTAGAGCGTTGGACTAGTAACCGAAAGGTTGCTAGATCGAATCCCTGAGCTGACAAGGTAAAAATCTGTCGTTCTGCCCCTGAACAAGGCAGTTGAAGCCACTGTTCCTAGGCCATCATTGTAGATAAGTTTGTTCTTAACTGACTTGCCTAGTTAAATAAAGGTAAAAAGAAAAAGGTTAGTCGAGGGCATTTGTAAAGTGACTATGCATAGATAATAAACAGTGAGTAGCAGCAGTGTACAAAACAAAATGATAGGTGTAGTATTTAATCAAATGAGAGATTTGATTTCAACCAGTAGAGAATGCAGGAAAAAGGAAACCGCAAACTGCTCTTGATAGTATCACTGATCTTTAATAAGCTTTACGTAACGGCCTTCGTCAGAGCTTTTGTGACCAGTAGAGAATGCGAAATGCTTTATTGAAAGAAGTTCATTATCCAAGTGTTATAAATACACAATACATGCATTATAAATATTATAATTGTAATATTATATTATAAATACAAGTTCAATCTGTACTTCAATGCACATCTGGTGTGCATTATAAAAACAGAGGAAGAAAGAGGAGGTGGGGAGAGAGGTGTAGAAGACAGAAAAGGAAAGAGGTAAAAGAGAGGAGCAGGGAAGACAGCATATGATTAATGAATCACAGTGTTACCCTAATATTCTCTCAGTTCATCACAATTGCAGTGTCTCTAGCGGTGTCTCCTAACCAGCCCTGGGCTCCCAGTCGGCCCAAAGGTTATCTTAAGAGCGGGTGATGTGGCGATAATGGGACTGTGTTGGCATCCTCTCTCACATCAAAACATACCTGCAGACAAGAGACAGATGGATAGAGAGCGTGTTTAAGCCTTAAGTGTTTAAAAAAAAAATATTATTCTACCACTGTCAGTCATCGTAATCATCAGGAGGTGAAATGCATAACTGACCTTGGATCATTAACTCTGGGACTACTACACCTCTATCTGTATTTCAATGTAAAGCATCTCTTTAATAATGGGGTGGCAGGTAGTCTAGTGGTTAGAGCATCAAAGGGAGAGAAACTGGGAATTGAATAACTGCTGTTGACATCGCTAAGTAAATGGAAGAATACTCTTATTGCAATGTGAATGTCTCTTAAAAGAGCCTTTGGTTGTGCATAGTGTAGTCTATTGTGTTGCCAGGGAACAGCACCCTCTTTGAAGAAGTAGGAGGTGAAGATCTCCTGCACAGATTGCCTCCCATGATGCATTGGAACATCCTGCAGAGCAGCAGACCATCTCCTCTGGTCCACGGCGGTGAGTTGCAGATCCCCTGCTGGTCCGCGTGTCCATCCTCATGAAGTTACGCAGGACACAGGTAGCCTTCACACGCCTGAATTCCTCCAGGAGGCAATCCCAGATGGCCCTGGTCACCCAACCTTGCAGTGCTCTACACGTTAACTGTAGGCAATCGTTTTTGAAGGAATCTCCAGTTACAAGGTATCTGTAGGAATATGGGCCCTACCGCTGGCCAATTAAATAGGTCAGACCACACGCACAGTTTCCTCGAGCCATAGGCTGTAAAAAGAAGGCTTGAGTGCACAGCAAAGTTAATACTGTGAGATTTCAAAACTTTTAAAACCATGACTAGAGAGAGACTCAATGAATACAGCAAAGAGCAGTGGTGGAAAAAGTACCCAATTGTCATACTTGAGTAAAAGTAAAGATACTTTAATACAAAATGACTGTGGAAGTCACCCAGTAAAACTCTAAAAGTATTTGTTTTTAAGTATACTTTATTATTAAAAGTAAATGAAATTGCTAAAATATGCTTAAGTATTAAAAGGAAAAGTATAAATAATTTCAAAAACCTTATTTTAAGCAAACCAGACGGACCAATTTTCAAAATGGTCTGAGAAGAAAAACATTGGCAGGTGAATTCAAGCTTAGCTAATATGCAGTGATAATGTTTTGGGCCTATAGCCTACTGCACAAACCTCAGTGCTACAGAACTGTTTTTATTCAGCATAGGCTTGTGTTTTATTAAGTCATGTCAACAACAAAAAAATTGCTGGGTGTAATAAGCAACGAACAGAGATGTCTACTGTAACCCTATGGCTGGGGGTGTAATAATGAACAGATAGAGATGTCTACTGTAACCCTATGGCTGGGGTGTAATAAAAATGAACAGAGATGTCTACTGTAACCCTATGGCTGGGGGGTAATAATGAACAGAGATGTCTACTGTAACCCTATGGCTGGGGGGTAATAATGAACAGAGATGTCTACTGTAACCCTATGGCTGGGGGGTAATAATGAACAGAGATGTCTACTGTAACCCTATGGCTGGGGGGTAATAATGAACAGAGATGTCTACTGTAACCCTATGGCTGGTGGGTAATAATGAACAGAGATGTCTACTGTAACCCTATGGCTGGGGGGTAGTAATAATGAACAGAGATGTCTACTGTAACCCTATGGCTGGGGTGTAATAATAATGAACAGAGATGTCTACTGTAACCCTATGGCTGGGGGGTAATAATGAACAGAGATGTCTACTGTAACCCTATGGCTGGGGGGGAGTAATAATGAACAGAGATGTCTACTGTAACCCTATGGCTGGGGGTAAAATGAACAGAGATGTCTACTGTAACCATGGCTGGGGGGGTAATAATGAACAGAGATGTCTACTGTAACCCTATGGCGGGGGGTAATAATGAACAGAGATGTGTACTGTAACCCTATGGCTGGGGGGTAATAATGAACAGAGATGTCTACTGTAACCCTATGGCTGGGGGGTAATAATGAACAGAGATGTCTACTGTAACCCTATGGCTGGGGGGTAATAATAATGAACAGAGATGTCTACTGTAACCCTATGGCTGGGGGGTAATAATGAACAGAGATGTCTACTGTAACCCTATGGCTGGGGGGTAATAATGAACAGAGATGTCTACTGTAACCCTATGGCTGGGGGGTAATAATGAACAGAGATGTCTACTGTAACCCTATGGCTGGGGGGTAGTAATAATGAACAGAGATGTCTACTGTAACCCTATGGCTGAGGGGTAATAATGAACAGAGATGTCTACTGTAACCCTATGGCAGGGGGTAATAATGAACAGAGATGTCTACTGTAACCCTATGGCTGGGGGGTAATAATGAACAGATAGAGATGTCTACTGTAACCCTATGGCTGGGGGGTAATAATTAACAGAGATGTCTACTGTAACCCTATGGCTGGGGGGTAATAATGAACAGAGATGTCTACTGTAACCCTATGGCTGGGGTATAATAATAATGAACAGAGATGTCTACTGTAACCCTATGGCTGGGGGGGTAATAATGAACAGAGATGTCTACTGTAACCCTATGGCTGGGGGGTAATAATGAACAAAGATGTCTACTGTAACCCTATGGCTGGGGGGTAATAATGAACAGAGATGTCTACTGTAACCCTATGGCTGGGGGGTAATAATGAACAGAGATGTCTACTGTAACCCTATGGCTGGGGGGTAATAATGAACAGATAGAGATGTCTACTGTAACCCTATGACTGGGGGGTAATAATGAACAGAGATGTCTACTGTAACCCTATGGCTGGGGGGTAAAAATGAACAGAGATGTCTACTGTAACCCTATGGCTGGGGGGTAATAATGAACAGAGATGTCTACTGTAACCCTATGGCTGGGGGTAATAATGAACAGAGATGTCTACTGTAACCCTATGGCTGGGGGGTAGTAATAATGAACAGAGATGTCTACTGTAACCCTATGGCTGGGGGGTAATAATAATGAACAGAGATGTCTACTGTAACCCTATGGCTGGGGGTAATAATGAACAGAGATGTCTACTGTAACCCTATGGCTGGGGGGTAATAATGAACAGAGATGTCTACTGTAACCCTATGGCTGGGGGGTAGTAATAATGAACAGAGATGTCTACTGTAAACCCTATGGCTGGGGGGTAATAATGAACAGAGATGTCTACTGTAACCCTATGGCTGGGGGGTAATAATGAACAGAGATGTCTACTGTAACCCTATGGCTGGGGGGTAGTAATAATGAACAGAGATGTCTACTGTAACCCTATGGCTGGGGGGGTAATAATGAACAGAGATGTCTACTGTAACCCTATGGCTGGGGGGTAATAATGAACAGATAGAGATGTCTACTGTAACCCTATGGCTGGGGGGTAATAATGAACAGATAGAGATGTCTACTGTAACCCTATGGCTGGGGGGTAATAATAAACAGATAGAGATGTCTACTGTAACCCTATGACTGGGGGGTAATAATGAACAGAGATGTCTACTGTAACCCTATGGCTGGGGGGTAATAATGAACAGATAGAGATGTCTACTGTAACCCTATGGCTGGGGGGTAATAATGAACAGATAGAGATGTCTACTGTAACCCTATGGCTGGGGGGTAGTAATGAACAGAGATGTCTACTGTAACCCTATGGCTGGGGGGTAATAATAAACAGAGATGTCTACTGTAACCCTATGGCTGGTGGGTAATAATGAACAGAGATGTCTACTGTAACCCTATGGCTGAGGGGTAATAATGAACAGAGATGTCTACTGTAACCCTATGGCTGGGGGGTAATAATGAACAGAGATGTCTACTGTAACCCTATGGCTGGGGGGTAATAATGAACAGATAGAGATGTCTACTGTAACCCTATGGCTGGGGGGTAATAATGAACAGAGATGTCTACCGTAACCCTATGGCTGGGGTATAATAATAATGAACAGAGATGTCTACTGTAACCCTATGGCTGGGGGGTAATAATGAACAGAGATGTCTACTGTAACCCTATGGCTGGGGGGTAATAATGAACAGAGATGTCTACTGTAACCCTATGGCTGGGGGGTAATAATGAACGAGATGTCTACTGTAACCCTATGGCTGGGGGTAGTAATGAACAGAGATGTCTACTGTAACCTATGGCTGGGGGGGTAATAATGAACAGAGATGTCTACTGTAACCCTATGGCTGGGGGGTATAATGAACAGATAGAGATGTCTCTGTAACCCTATGGCTGGGGGGTAATAATGAACAGATAGAGATGTCTACTGTAACCCTATGGCTGGGGGGTAATAATGAACAAGAATGTCTACTGTAACCCTATGGCTGGGGGGTAATAAGGAACAGAGATGTCTACTGTAACCCTATGGCTGGGGGGTAATATAATGAACAGAGATGTCTACTGTAACCCTATGGCTGGGGGGTAATATAATGAACAGAGATGTCTACTGTAACCCTATGGCTGGGGTGTAGTAATAATGAACAGAGATGTCTACTGTAACCCTATGGCTGGGGGGTAATAATGACACAGAGATGTCTACTGTACCCTATGGCTGGGGGGTAATAATGAACAGAGATGTCTACTGTAACCCTATGGCTGGTGGGTAATAATGAACAGAGATGTCTACTGTAACCCTATGGCTGGGGGGTAATAATGAACAGAGATGTCTACTGTAACCCTATGGCTGGGGGGTAATAATGAACAGAGATGTCTACTGTAACCCTATGGCTGGGGGGTAATAATGAACAGATAGAGATGTCTACTGTAACCCTATGGCTGGGGGGTAATAATGAACAGATAGAGATGTCTACTGTAACCCTATGACTGGGGGGTAATAATGAACAGAGATGTCTACTGTAACCCTTTGGCTGGGGGGTAATAATGAACAGATAGAGATGTCTACTGTAACCCTATGGCTGGGGGGTAATAATGAACAGATAGAGATGTCTACTGTAACCCTATGGCTGGGGGGTAGTAATGAACAGAGATGTCTACTGTAACCCTATGGCTGAGGGGTAATAATGAACAGAGATGTCTACTGTAACCCTATGGCTGAGGGGTAATAATGAACAGAGATGTCTACTGTAACCCTATGGCTGGGGGGTAATAATGAACAGAGATGTCTACTGTAACCCTATGGCTGGGGTATAATAATAATGAACAGAGATGTCTACTGTAACCCTATGGCTGGGGGGTAATAATGAACAGAGATGTCTACTGTAACCCTATGGCTGGTGGGTAATAATGAACAGAGATGTCTACTGTAACCCTATGGCTGGGGGGGTAATAATGAACAGAGATGTCTACTGTAACCCTATGGCTGGGGGGTAATAATGAACAGAGATGTCTACTGTAACCCTATGGCTGGGGGGTAGTAATGAACAGAGATGTCTACTGTAACCCTATGGCTGGGGGGTAATAATGAACAGAGATGTCTACTGTAACCCTATGGCTGGGGGGTAATAATGAACAGATAGAGATGTCTACTGTAACCCTATGGCTGGGGGGTAATAATGAACAGATAGAGATGTCTACTGTAACCCTATGGCTGGGGGGTAATAATAATGAACAGAGATGTCTACTGTAACCCTATGGCTGGGGGGTAGTAATAATGAACAGAGATGTCTACTGTAACCCTATGGCTGGGGGTAATAATGAACAGAGATGTCTACTGTAACCCTATGGCTGGGGGGTAATAATGAACAGAGATGTCTACTGTAACCCTATGGCTGGTGGGTAATAATGAACAGAGATGTCTACTGTAACCCTATGGCTGGGGGGTAATAATGAACAGATAGAGATGTCTACTGTAACCCTATGGCTGGGGGGTAGTAATGAACAGAGATGTCTACTGTAACCCTATGGCTGAGGGGTAATAATGAACAGAGATGTCTACTGTAACCCTATGGCTGAGGGGTAATAATGAACAGAGATGTCTACTGTAACCCTATGGCTGGGGGGTAATAATGAACAGAGATGTCTACTGTAACCCTATGGCTGGGGTATAATAATAATGAACAGAGATGTCTACTGTAACCCTATGGCTGGGGGGTAATAATGAACAGAGATGTCTACTGTAACCCTATGGCTGGTGGGTAATAATGAACAGAGATGTCTACTGTAACCCTATGGCTGGGGGGTAATAATGAACAGATAGAGATGTCTACTGTAACCCTATGACTGGGGGGTAATAATGAACAGAGATGTCTACTGTAACCCTTTGGCTGGGGGGTAATAATGAACAGATAGAGATGTCTACTGTAACCCTATGGCTGGGGGGTAATAATGAACAGATAGAGATGTCTACTGTAACCCTATGGCTGGGGGGGTAGTAATGAACAGAGATGTCTACTGTAACCCTATGGCTGAGGGGTAATAATGAACAGAGATGTCTACTGTAACCTATGGCTGGGGGGTAATAATGAACAGAGATGTCTACTGTAACCCTATGGCTGGGGGGTAATAATGAACAGAGATGTCTACTGTAACCCTATGGCTGGGGTATAATAATAATGAACAGAGATGTCTACTGTAACCCTATGGCTGGGGGGTAATAATGAACAGAGATGTCTACTGTAACCCTATGGCTGGTGGGTAATAATGAACAGAGATGTCTACTGTAACCCTATGGCTGGGGGGTAATAATGAACAGAGATGTCTACTGTAACCCTATGGCTGGGGGGTAATAATGAACAGAGATGTCTACTGTAACCCTATGGCTGGGGGGTAGTAATGAACAGAGATGTCTACTGTAACCCTATGGCTGGGGGGTAATAATGAACAGAGATGTCTACTGTAACCCTATGGCTGGGGGGTAATAATGAACAGATAGAGATGTCTACTGTAACCCTATGGCTGGGGGGTAATAATGAACAGATAGAGATGTCTACTGTAACCCTATGGCTGGGGGGTAATAATAATGAACAGAGATGTCTACTGTAACCCTATGGCTGGGGGGTAGTAATAATGAACAGAGATGTCTACTGTAACCCTATGGCTGGGGGGTAATAATGAACAGAGATGTCTACTGTAACCCTATGGCTGGGGGGTAATAATGAACAGAGATGTCAACTGTAACCCTATGGCTGGTGGGTAATAATGAACAGAGATGTCTACTGTAACCCTATGGCTGGGGGGTAATAATGAACAGATAGAGATGTCTACTGTAACCCTATGGCTGGGGGGTAGTAATGAACAGAGATGTCTACTGTAACCCTATGGCTGAGGGGTAATAATGAACAGAGATGTCTACTGTAACCCTATGGCTGAGGGGTAATAATGAACAGAGATGTCTACTGTAACCCTATGGCTGGGGGGTAATAATGAACAGAGATGTCTACTGTAACCCTATGGCTGGGGTATAATAATAATGAACAGAGATGTCTACTGTAACCCTATGGCTGGGGGGTAATAATGAACAGAGATGTCTACTGTAACCCTATGGCTGGTGGGTAATAATGAACAGAGATGTCTACTGTAACCCTATGGCTGGGGGGTAATAATGAACAGAGATGTCTACTGTAACCCTATGGCTGGGGGGGTAATAATGAACAGAGATGTCTACTGTAACCCTATGGCTGGGGGGTAGTAATGAACAGAGATGTCTACTGTAACCCTATGGCTGGGGGGTAATAATGAACAGAGATGTCTACTGTAACCCTATGGCTGGGGGGTAATAATGAACAGATAGAGATGTCTACTGTAACCCTATGGCTGGGGGTAATAATGAACAGATAGAGATGTCTACTGTAACCCTATGGCTGGGGGGTAATAATAATGAACAGAGATGTCTACTGTAACCCTATGGCTGGGGGGGTAGTAATAATGAACAGAGATGTCTACTGTAACCCTATGGCTGGGGGGTAATAATGAACAGAGATGTCTACTGTAACCCTATGGCTGGGGGGTAATAATGAACAGAGATGTCTACTGTAACCCTATGGCTGGTGGGTAATAATGAACAGAGATGTCTACTGTAACCCTATGGCTGGGGGGTAGTAATGAACAGATAGAGATGTCTACTGTAACCCTATGACTGGGGGGTAATAATGAACAGAGATGTCTACTGTAACCCTATGGCTGGGGGGTAATAATGAACAGAGATGTCTACTGTAACCCTATGGCTGGGGGGTAATAATGAACAGATAGAGATGTCTACTGTAACCCTATGGCTGGGGGGTAATAATGAACAGAGATGTCTACTGTAACCCTATGGCTGGGGGGTAATAATGAACAGAGATGTCTACTGTAACCCCATGGCTGGGGGGTAATAATGAACAGAGATGTCTACTGTAACCCTATGGCTGGGGGGTAATAATGAAAAGAGATGTCTACTGTAACCCTATGGCTTGGGGGTAATAATGAACAGAGATGTCTACTGTAACCCTATGGCTGGGGTGTAGTAATAATGAACAGAGATGTCTACTGTAACCCTATGGCTGGGGGGGTAATAATGAACAGAGATGTCTACTGTAACCCTATGGCTGGGGGGTAATAATGAACAGAGATGTCTACTGTAACCCTATGGCTGGGGGGTAATAATGAACAGATAGAGATGTCTACTGTAACCCTATGGCTGGGGGGTAATAATGAACAGAGATGTCTACTGTAACCCTATGGCTGGGGGGTAATAATGAACAGAGATGTCTACTGTAACCCTATGGCTGGGGGGTAATAATGAACAGAGATGTCTACTGTAAACCTATGGCTGGGGGGTAATAATGAACAGAGATGTCTACTGTAACCCTATGGCTGGGGGGTAATAATGAACAGAGATGTCTACTGTAACCCTATGGCTGGGGGGTAATAATGAACAGATAGAGATGTCTACTGTAACCCTATGGCTGGGGGGTAATAATGAACAGATAGAGATGTCTACTGTAACCCTATGGCTGGGGGGTAATAATGAACAGAGATGTCTACTGTAACCCTATGGCTGGGGGGTAGTAATGAACAGAGATGTCTACTGTAAGCCTATGGCTGGGGGGTAGTAATGAACAGAGATGTCTACTGTAACCCTATGGCTGGGGGGTAATAATGAACAGAGATGTCTACTGTAACCCTATGGCTGGGGGGTAATAATGAACAGAGATGTCTACTGTAACCTTATGGCTGGGGGTAGTAATAATGAACAGAGATGTCTACTGTAACCCTATGGCTGGGGTGTAGTAATAATGAACAGAGATGTCTACTGTAACCCTATGGCTGGGGGGTAATAATGAACAGAGATGTCTACTGTAACCCTATGGCTGGGGGGTAATAATGAACAGAGATGTCTACTGTAACCCGATGGCTGGGGGGTAGTAATAATGAACAGAGATGTCTACTGTAACCCTATGGCTGGGGGGTAATAATGAACAGAGATGTCTACTGTAACCCTATGGCTGGGGGGTAATAATGAACAGATAGAGATGTCTACTGCAACCCTATGGCTGGGGGGTAATAATGAACAGAGATGTCTACTGTAACCCTATGGCTGGGGGGTAATAATGAACAGAGATGTCTACTGTAACCCTATGGCTGGGGGGTAATAATGAACAGAGATGTCTACTGTAACCCTATGGCTGGGGGGTAATAATGAACAGAGATGTCTACTGTAACCCTATGGCTGGGGGTAATAATGAACAGATAGAGATGTCTACTGTAACCCTATGGCTGGGGGGTAATAATGAACAGATAGAGATCTACTGTAACCCTATGGGGGGGGTAATAATGAACAGAGATGTCTACTGTAACCCTATGGCTGGGGGGTAATAATGAACAGAGATGTCTACTGTAACCCTATGGCTGGGGGGTAGTAATGAACAGAGATGTCTACTGTAACCCTATGGCTGGGGGGTAATAATGAACAGAGATGTCTACTGTAACCCTATGGCTGGGGGGTAATAATGAACAGAGATGTCTACTGTAACCTATGGCTGGGGGTAGTAATAATGAACAGAGAGATGTCTACTGTAACCCTAGGCTGGGGTGTAATAATGAACAGAGATGTCTACTGTAACCCTATGGCTGGGGGGTAATAATGAACAGAGAGATGTCTACTGTAACCCTGTGGCTGGGGGGTAATAATGAACAGAGATGTCTACTGTAACCCTATGGCTGGGGGGTAATAATGAACGATAGAGATGTCTACTGTAACCCTATGGCTGGGGGGTAAAAATGAACAGAGATGTCTACTGTAACCCTATGGCTGGGTAATAAGGAACAGAGATGTCTACTGTAACCTATGCTGGCTGGGGGGGTAATAATGAACAGATAGAGATGTCTACTGTAACCCTATGG
>NC_042961.1:61787261-61837261 GCF_901001165.1 Salmo trutta
ATTAGAGTGGGATAGAGCGTTACAACATACAACAGGGAGGAGCGAGAGGAGTAGAGTGGGGTATAGATGCAGTATAAACAGGGGAGAGAGGAGAGAGATGAGAGGAGAGTGGGGTATAGATGCAGTATACAACAGGGAGAGAGAGAGAGAGAGAGAGAGTAGAGTGGGGTATAGATGCAGTATACAACTTGGAGAGAGAGAGAGAGAGAGAGAGAGAGTAGAGTGGGGTATAGATGCAGTATACAACTTGGAGAGAGAGAGAGCGAGAGAGAGAGAGAGTAGAGTGGGGTATAGATGCAGTATACAACAGGGAGAGAGAGAGAGAGAGTAGAGTGGGGTATAGATGCAGTATACAACTTGGAGAGAGAGAGAGCGAGAGAGAGAGAGTAGAGTGGGGTATAGATACAGTATACAGCAGGGAGAGAGAGAGAGAGAGAGAGAGTAGAGTGGGGTATAGATGCAGTATACAACAGGGAGATAGAGAGAGTAGAGTGGGTATAGATGCAGTATTCAACAAGGAGAAAGAGAGAGAGAGAGAGAGAGAGCTACGCCTTCAATATGGGGAAACACTGAAGCAATACAAACACACCCTAAGAACAAAAAAGGAAAAGCACATTAGAAAACAGCTGGATGTTATTGAGGAATCTATAGAATCAAACCACTTCTGGGAGAATTGGAATAAATTAAACAAACCTCATCAGGAGGAATTGGCTATCCAAAATGGGGATATGTGGAGAAATCACTTTGCAAACCTCTACAGAAATATAACAAAGAGCCCGGAACAAAAAGATATACAAGAAAAATTACAAATCCTTGAATCAGCAGTCAAAGACTATCAGAATCCTGTGGATACCCCCAATTACAGAAGAAGAATTATTGTAAAAACTACGCACTCTCCAACTCAAAATGGCCTGTGGTGTCACTCCCTGACCTGAGAGAGAAGGTTTGTTTCTCTATGTGGTTAGGTCAGGGTGTGGGGTGGGCTTTCTATGTTTCGTATTTCTTTGTTTTGGGGCCGAGTATGGTTCCTAATCAGAGGCAGCTGTCTATCGTTGTCTCTGATTGGGAACCATACTTAGGCAGCCTTTTCCCACCTGTGTTTGTGGGTAGTTGTTTTCTGTTTTCTGTTTCTGTACCTGACAGAACTGTGCTCTTTCGTTTCCCTTTGTTATTTTTGTTCGAGTGTTTGTTTGATTTAAATAAATAATCATGAACACGTGCCACGCTGCATCTTGGTCACCTCTCTACGACGATCGTTACATGTGGTGCTGATGGTATTTTAAATTAAATTATCAAATATACAGACATTAGAAGAATCGGAAGCACCTGGTCTCACCCTACACATCGCTGAAATCAAGTGTCTGCTGTACGCAGATGACCTGGTGCTGCTGTCTCCCACTAAAGAGGGTCTGCTGTAGACAGATGACCTGGTGCTGCTGTCTCCCACTAAGGAGGGTCTGCTGTCTCCCACTAAGGAGGGTCTGCTGTAGACAGATGACCTGGTGCTGCTGTCTCCCACTAAGGAGGGTCTGCTGTCTCCCACTAAAGAGGGTCTGCTGTAGACAGATGACCTGGTGCTGCTGTCTCCCACTAAAGAGGGTCTGCTGTAGACAGATGACCTGGTGCTGCTGTCTCCCACTAAGGATGGTCTGCTGTAGACAGATGACCTGGTGCTGCTGTCTCCCACTAAGGAGGGTCTGCTGTAGACAGATGACCTGGTGCTGCTGTCTCCCACTAAGGAGGGTCTGCTGTATACAGATGACCTGGTGCTGTTGTCTCCCACTAAGGAGGGTCTGCTGTAGACAGATGACCTGGTGCTGCTGTCTCCCACTAAGGAGGGTCTGCTGTAGACAGATGACCTGGTGCTGTTGTCTCCCACTAAGGAGGGTCTGCTGTAGACAGATGACCTGGTGCTGTTATCTCCCACTAAGGAGGGTCTGCTGTCTCCCACTAAGGAGGGTCTGCTGTACGCAGATGACCTGGTGCTGCTGTCTCCCACTAAAGAGGGGTTACAGCAGCACCTAGATCGTCTTCACAGGTTCTGTCAGATCTGGGCTCTGACCGTTAACCTAAAAAAATATAGGTATCAGGATGACAAATATAAATTCTATTTGGACACAGTTACATTTACATTTTACATTTTAGTCATTTAGCAGATGCTCTTATCCAGAGCGACTTACAGTAGTGAATGCATACATTTCAGGTAGCTTTCACATGGCTGTGAACGAGCTGAGAGACAAAGCAAGAAGAGCATTCTATGCCATTAAAAGGAACATTAAAATCGAAATTCCAATTAGAATCTGGCTCAAAATGTTCCAATCACTTATAGAACCAATTGCTCTATACGGCAGTGAAGTATGGGGTCCACTCTCTAATAATGAATTCACCAAATGGGACAAACATCCAATTGAAATACTGCATGCAGAGTTTTGCAAGACTGTATTGCAAGTGTAAAGAAAAACTCCAAATAACGCATGTAGAGCAGAATTGGGCCAATACCCCCTCCTCATTCGAATAGAAAAAAGAGCCATCAAATTTTACAACCATCTAAAAACAAGTGACCCCAAAACATTCCATCACACAGCTCTACAATGTCAAGAGATGAAACCAGAGAAGAGTCCCCTCAGCCAACTGGTTCTGAGGCTCAGTTCACTAACCCAAACCAACCCCATAGAGCCTCAGGACAGCACTCAGAAAATCTGGCCCAACCAAATCATCACAAAACAAAAAGAAAAATATATCACCTATTGGAAAGACACCATAAAAAATCTAAGTTAACTTCAACGCTATTTGTCTCTAAACAGACAGTACATGGTGGCAGACTATCTGACCACTGGACTGATAGAAAACTGAGGAAAACACTGACTAGGTACAGACTCAGTGAGCACAGTCTGGCTATAGAGACCAGTCATCACAGACAAACCTGGCTGCCCAGAGAGGACAGTCTGGCTATAGAGACCGGTCATCACAGACAAACCTGGCTGCCCAGAGAGGACAGTCTGGATATAGAGACCAGTCATCACAGACAAACCTGGCTGTCCAGAGAGGACAGTCTGGCTATAGAGACCGGTCATCACAGACAAACCTGGCTGCCCAGAGAGGACAGTCTGGCTATAGAGACCAGTCATCACAGATAAACCTGGCTGCCCAGAGAGGACAGTCTGGCTCTAGAGACCAGTCATCACAGACAAACCTGGCTGCCCAGAGAGGACAGTCTGGCTCTAGAGACCGGTCATCACAGACAAACCTGGCTGCCCAGAGAGGACAGTCTGGCTATAGAGACCGGTCATCACAGACAAACCTGGCTGCCCAGAGAGGACAGTCTGGCTATAGAGACCAGTCATCACAGACAAACCTGGCTGCCCAGAGAGGACAGTCTGGCTATAGAGACCAGTCATCACAGACAAACCTGGCTGCCCAGAGAGGACAGTCTGGCTATAGAGACCAGTCATCACAGACAAACCTGGCTGCCCAGAGAGGACAGTCTGGCTATAGAGACCGGTCATCACAGACAAACCTGGCTGCCCAGAGAGGACAGGCTGGCTATAGAGACCGGTCGTCACAGACAAACCTGGCTGCCCAGAGAGGACAGTCTGGCTGCCCAGAGAGGACAGTCTGGCTATAGAGACCGGTCGTCACAGACAAACCTGGCTGCCCAGAGAGGACAGTCTGGCTATAGAGACCAGTCGTCACAGACAAACCTGGCTGCCCAGAGAGGACAGTCTGGCTATAGAGACCAGTCATCACAGACAAACCTGGCTGCCCAGAGAGGACAGTCTGGCTATAGAGACCAGTCATCACAGATAAACCTGGCTGCCCAGAGAGGACAGTCTGGCTCTAGAGACCGGTCATCACAGACAAACCTGGCTGCCCAGAGAGGACAGTCTGGCTCTAGAGACCGGTCATCACAGACAAACCTGGCTGCCCAGAGAGGACAGTCTGGCTATAGAGACCGGTCATCACAGACAAACCTGGCTGCCCAGAGAGGACAGTCTGGCTATAGAGACCAGTCATCACAGACAAACCTGGCTGCCCAGAGAGGACAGTCTGGCTATAGAGACCAGTCATCACAGACAAACCTGGCTGCCCAGAGAGGACAGTCTGGCTATAGAGACCAGTCATCACAGACAAACCTGGCTGCCCAGAGAGGACAGTCTGGCTATAGAGACCGGTCATCACAGACAAACCTGGCTGCCCAGAGAGGACAGGCTGGCTATAGAGACCGGTCGTCACAGACAAACCTGGCTGCCCAGAGAGGACAGTCTGGCTGCCCAGAGAGGACAGTCTGGCTATAGAGACCGGTCGTCACAGACAAACCTGGCTGCCCAGAGAGGACAGTCTGGCTGCCCAGAGAGGACAGTCTGGCTATAGAGACCGGTCGTCACAGACAAACCTGGCTGCCCAGAGCGGACAGTCTGGCTATAGAGACCGGTTGTCACAGACAAACCTGGCTGCCCAGAGAGGACAGTCTGGCTATAGAGACCGGTCGTCACAGACAAACCTGGCTGCCCAGAGAGGACAGTCTGGCTATAGAGACTGGTCATCACAGACAAACCTGGCTACCCAGAGAGGACAGGCTGGCTATAGAGACTGGTCGTCACAGATCAACCTGGCTGCCCAGAGAGGACAGTCTGGCTATAGAGACCGGTCGTCACAGACAAACCTGGCTGCCCAGAGAGGACAGGCGGTGCTCACTCTGCTCCAGGGGAGAGGTAGAGACAGAGCTGCATTTCCTATTACACTGTGACAAATACTCAGACCTAAGAGAATATTTCTTTCCCAAAATTATAATTCAATACAAAGAATTTGAAACTATAAAAGATGAAGAAAAAATAAAATATTTATTGGGTGAAAAGCCAAAATGTGCAGTTTTGGCAGCCATATATGTGTCCTCCTGCCACAACCTGAGGGACAGCCATATATGTGTCCTCCTGCCACAACCTGAGGGACAGCCAGTGAAAAGTGCAATGTAATGTGGATAATATTTCCCATCTTGTTTTGTTTTGTCTTTCATACCAGGTCATGTGTCTTCTCAGTCATGTTGACACTGGTCTACTACCATCGCTTTAATGTATTATTGTTCTGATTAATATTGTTGTTGTAGTTGTTGTTAATGGTAATCCCATGTCCACTACTACTATTATTACTGCTGTTGGTCCCACCATTTATTTATATATAAATATATATTTTATATATAAATATATATGTTTTATTTTTCTATATGTATACTTAGACAATGTAAGTAATAATGAACTTACCATGTCAATAAAGTCAATTTAATTGAATTGAATTGAGAGAGAGAGAGAGAGAGAGGGGGGGGATGGTGTACGTCACAAGACAGAAACACTGTAGGGTGTGTGTGAGGATACATGCAAATCATCCATATAGAAGTGTAGAGATGCGTTTGACTCGAGGGGCTGTTTCCTGTATCTGTGTTGTAAGAGATATTTAACAGCGTACAGCACTATTCTCATTCCAGTGAGTAATAAGGAGAATGTGTTACTGCTACCACACACACACACACACACACACACACACACACACACACACACACACACACACACACACACACACACATACACCCACACACACACACACGCGAAGATGGCCTGGGAACAGGTTAAGAGTGGTTTGTGATTTCCTGTCTCTGTCATCGCGACTGCCCACCCTCCATCTCTCTAGTCTGACCACGAACCTGTTTAGTTTCCATCTTCTGTTTAGTTTCCATTTAGTTTCCATCTCCTGTTTAGTTTCCATCTCCTGTTTAGTTTCCATCTCCTGTTTAGTTTCCATCTCCTGTTTAGTTTCCATTTAGTTTCCATCTCCTGTTTAGTTTCCATCTCCTGTTTAGTTTCCATCTTCTGTTTAGTTTCCATCTCCTGTTTAGTTTCCATCTCCTGTTTAGTTTCCATCTCCTGTTTAGTTTCCATCTCCTGTTTAGTTTCCATCTCCTGTTTAGTTTCCATCTCCTGTTTAGTTTCCATCTCCTGTTTAGTTTCCATCTCCTGTTCAGTTTAGTTTAATTCTGCTCAGTATGATTAATTTGCTTCTGATTGAAACGACAGACTGTGGTCTATCTTGGGTTAGTTATAAAAATCTTTGCTCATAGTTTATCGAATCCTATTGTGAGAATCCTATTCTCACTCAGATATGACATTAAGATGTCATACGTCATTACAAAATGTGTAGTAATGCAAGAGATTAATTTTAAAACTTAGAAAGCCCCCCAAAAAGCACAGACGTGGCCCTGAGTAGAATAGAGTAAAATACAATAAATATAATAGAAATTCCCCAGTATCTGATTGGTTTTGTTAAAAGTTTCAAAATTACACAAAGAAAAATGTCATAATAGTTCATAATAGTTTTCTCCAAAACCTCCTCATTCACATTTTCAGAGCTCATCTATATTGGGGTAGAGAGAAGAGTGACTTTGTTTTTGTGTACAGCACCGGAGGCCAGTTGCTACGGGTAACGGCTTTAGTGACACAGGTAAACTGTTCTCTCATCTCGTATGTCCGGTACGGCTTTTACACCACTGTTTACGTTGATCGATAAGAGTGATATCGATCTGATAAGGATCCGGGAGTCTTTTGTACCGAACATTAGTCCACTAATCGGTCAACAAACCTTTGGAAGTGTTTTGAAGTCGGCCACGGTGGCTCAGCTGAGTATCCGGAAATTATCAGGAAGTTAGTTCTACTACACGTTATGTATGTGCGCAATCAAACAACCTATTGTTTTCATGCGACCGTTTGGGCTGTAGACTATGAAATATTTTCTTTCATGCAACAATGTTGAAATGTACAGCAAAAAAGTATTTGGTAAACAATGTTGTTTAGTCTAACAACCTGTCACCTTTTTTTGGGGGGGGGGGGGGGCTATCTATTCGCAGGTTAGCGTTTTTCGTCCTGGATCTTGTTCTGGAGACAGCTCTGCAGAGTGGTCACTAGCTGGGACCAAATCATACAATCTGATTTTAAACCTAACCCTAACCTTAACCACACTGCTAACCCTAATGCCCATTTTTTTGTTGACAGTATAGCCATTTTGACATTTGCAGCTGGCCATTCAAAGGGGAAATCACTCAGTACTGCCTCTAGGACAAGACTCATGACAATAAACGTCAACCTGCTATTTATTCGTCAGGTGATGTGAGTGTGTGTGTGTGTGTGTGTTATATATATTTATGTATAGTGTGTGTGTGTCATAGTGTGTGTAGCCTAGTGTTTTTTCTATAGAGTGTGTGTTATGGTGTGAGTCTGTTATAGAGTGTGTGTTGTAAAGTGTGTATTATAGACTTTGTATTATCAGTGTGTGTAGCCTAGTGTGTGTGTGAGAGTGTCTGTGTTGTAAGATATGCGTGTTGCAGAGTGTGTGTTATAGTATGTTTAGTATGTGTGTGTGTTGCAGAGTGTGTGTAGCCTAGTGTGTGTTATTATAGTGTGTGTCATGGAGAAGTATGAGAACTTGGGTATGGTCGGTGAGGGAAGCTACGGCATGGTCATGAAGTGTCGCCACAAGGAGAACGGGAGGATCGTGGCCGTTAAGAAGTTTCTGGAGTCAGAGGACGATAAGACAGTCAAGAAGATCGCCTTGAGAGAGATCAAGATGTTGAAGGTCAGTTGGAATTTAATAGATTAGAATCAAATAGAACAGAATCAAATACAAAAGAATCAAGTAGAACAGAATCAAATACAACAGAATCAAATACAACAGAATCAAATACAACAGAATCAAATACAAAAGAATTAAATACAACAGAATCAAATACAACAGAATCAAATACAAAAGAATTAAATACAACAGAATCAAATACAACAGAATCAAATACAACAGAATAAATATGAATATAATTAAATAGAATAGATTAAAATAGCACAGAATATAATAAAATAGATTAATATAAAATAGAACAGATTAAAATAGAACAGAATATAATAAAATATAATAGATTAAAATGAATTAGAATTGAATCAAATAGAATATATTGCAATAAAATAGAATAACTTTATTCTTCCCAGAGGGAACTTTAGTTGTGGCAAGTCGGTAGATATATATTAAACAACAACGTAACCACATAACATACTGTATACCAGGAATCGGCAACTGGCAGCCCGCGGACCCCCCTTTTTTAGGATTATGAAGTCAGTCGGGGTGTC
This sequence comes from Salmo trutta, assembly GCF_901001165.1. Lineage (NCBI taxonomy): Eukaryota > Metazoa > Chordata > Actinopteri > Salmoniformes > Salmonidae > Salmo > Salmo trutta. The sequence continues at coordinate 61,795,421 of NC_042961.1, forward strand.
AACCTACTGATGACAGTTAAAGTAGTAGAACACACAAGGTGCAATTTCAAAATGTTAGTTGTTTATCAGCGGTTTTAGCCCATGTCAGAAAAATGACCGACCGGGGCGCTCCCATTGATTTTGTTAGTCACACTCACTCAAATATCATATTTTTTTAAAGAAATTGCAAACATTTCTCTCCATCCTATGGCAAAATGTGTAGAATTTCAGAAAACTTGCTTAAAACTGCAAAAATAAAATCTATGCCCCATGGCAAAATGTGTAGAATTGCTGGAAATTAACTCAAAAACGTTTTGATTGAGATAATATTTACCTATGTACTGTACATGTAGGTAGGGGGTGAGAAGCAGAAAGTCTGGGTAACTGTTTAATTAACTGTTCAGGAGTCGTATGACTTGGGGGTAGAATCTGTTCAACAGTCGTATGGCTTGGGGGTAGAATCGGTTCAGGAGTCTTATGGCTTGGGGGTAGAATCTGTTCAACAGTCGTATGGCTTGGGGGTAGAATCGGTTCAGGAGTCGTATGGCTTGGGGGTAGAATCTGTTCAGGAGTTGTATGGCTTGGGGGTAGAATCGGTTCAGGAGTCGTATGGCTTGGGGGTAGAATCTGTTCAGGAGTCATATGACTTGGGGGTAGAATCTGTTCAGGAGTCATATGACTTGGGGGTAGAATCGGTTCAGGAGTCTTATGGCTTGGGGGTAGAATCTGTTCAGGAGTCGTATGGCTTGGGGGTAGAATCGGTTCAGGAGTCGTATGGCTTGGGGGTAGAATGGGTTCAGGAGTCGTATGGCTTGGGGGTAGAATCGGTTCAGGAGTCGTATGGCTTGGGGGTAGAATCTGTTCAACAGTCGTATGGCTTGGGGGTAGAATCTGTTCTGGAGTTGTATGGCTTGGGGGTAGAATCGGTTCAGGAGTCGTATGGCTTGGGGGTAGAATCGGTTCAGGAGTCGTATGGCTTGGGGGTAGAATCGGTTCAGGAGTCGTATGGCTTGGGGGTAGAATCGGTTCAGGAGTCGTATGGCTTGGGGGTAGAATCGGTTCAGGAGTCGTATGGCTTGGGGGTAGAATCTGTTCAACAGTCGTATGGCTTGGGGGTAGAATCGGTTCAGGAGTCGTATGGCTTGGGGGTAGAATCTGTTCAGGAGTGGTATGGCTAGGGGGTAGAATCTGTTCAGGAGTTGTATGGCTTGGGGGTAGAATCGGTTCAGGAGTCGTATGGCTTGGGGGTAGAATCGGTTCAGGAGTCGTATGGCTTGGGGGTAGAATCGGTTCAGGAGTCGTATGGCTTGGGGGTAGAATCGGTTCAGGAGTCGTATGGCTTGGGGGTAGAATCTGTTCTGGAACCTTTTGGTCTCAAACTTGGCACTCCGGTATCACTTGCCGTGCAGTAGCAGAGAGAACAAACTGTGACTGGAGTCTTTGACAATTTTTAGGACCTTCCTCTGACACCGCCTGGTATCTAGAGGTCCTGGATGGCAGGGAGTTCGGCCCCAGTGGTGTACTGGGCCGTACGCACTACCCTCTGTAGAGCCTTGTGGTCGGATGCCAAGCAGTTGCCATACCAAGTGGTGATGCAGCCAGTCAAGATGCTCTCAATGTTGCAGCTGTAGAATTTTTTGATGATCTGAGGGCCCATGCCAAATCTTTTCAGCCTCCTGGGGGGGATGAGGCGTTGTTGTCCCCTATTTACGACTGTGTTGGTGTGTTTGGACAGATCCTTAGTGGTGTAGACACTGAGGAAGTCCATGTCCGAGGAGCTCTCCACTACAGCCCTGTTGATGGGAATGGGGGCATGCTCGGCCCTCCGTTTCCTGTAGTCCACGATCAGCTCCTCTCATCATCGTCGGTGATCAGGCCTACCACCATCATGTCTTCAGCAAATTTAATGATGGTGTTGGAGTCGTTTCTTGGGTAAACAGGGAGTACAGGAGGGGGCTAAGCACGCACCCCTGAAGGGGCGACAGGGTTGAGGGTCAGCGTGGCGGAAGTGTTGTTACTTACGCTCACCACCTGGGGAGGCCCGTCAGGAAGTCCAGGATCCACTTCCAGAGGGAAGTGTTCAGTCTTAGGGTCCTGAGCTTAGTGATGAGCTTGAAGGAGACTATGGTGTTGCATGCTGAGCTGTAGTCAATGAACAGCATTCTCACGTAGGTGTTCCTTTTGTCCAGGTGGGAAAGGGCAGTGTGGAGTGCAATAGAGATTGCGTCATCTGTGGTTCTGTTGGGCGGTATGCAAATTGGACTGGGTCTAGGGTTTCTGGGATAATGGTGTTGATGTGAGCCATGACCAGCCTTTCAAAGCATTTCAAGGCTACAGATGTGAGCGCTATGGGGTGATATTCATTTAGACAGGTTACCTTGGCATTCTTGGGCACAGGGACTACGGTGGTCTGCTTGAAACGTGGGTATTACAGACTGGGTCAGGGAGAGGTTAAAATTGTCAGTGAATACACTTTCTTGCTGATCAGCACATGCTCTGAGTACACGCCCTGGTATTCCATCGAGCCTTAGCAGCCTTGTGAATGTTAACCTGTTTAAAGGTCTTACTCACATCGGCTACGGAGAATGTGATCACACAGTTGTACGGAACAGCTGGTGTTCTCATGCATGGTTCAGTGTTGCTTGCCTCAAAGCGAGCACAGAAGGTATTTATTTCGTCTGGTAGGCTCGCGTCACTGGGCAGCTTGCGGCTGGGTTTCCCTTTGTAATCCGGGATAGTTTGCAAGCCCTGCCACATCCGACGAGCGTCGGAGCCGGTGTAGTAGGATTCAATCTTATTCCTGTGTTGAAGCTTTGCCTGTTTGATGGTTCGTCGGAGGGCGTAGCGGGATTTCTTATAAGCGTCCGGATTTGTGTCCCGCTCCTTGAAAGCGGCAGCTCTTGCCTTTAGCTCAGTGCGGATGTTCCCTGTAATCCATGGCTTTTGGTTAGGATATGTACGTACGGTCACTGTGGGGACTACGTCATCAATGCTCTTATTAATGAAGCCGATGACTGATGTGGTAAACTCCTCAATGTCATCGGATGAATCCCAGAACATATTCCAGTCTGTGCTAGCGAAACAATCCTGTAGCTTAGCGTCCGCTTCATCGGAACTCTTCCGTATTGAGCGCATCGCTGGTACTTCCTGTTTGAGTTTTTGCTTGTAAGCAAGAATTAAGAGGATGGAGTTATAATCAGATTTTCCAAATAGAGGGTGAGTGAGACTTTTGTATGCATCTCTGTGTGTAGAATAGAGGTGGTCTAGAGTTTTAGAGTACTCTAGAGTATTAGAGTATTATGGATCCCCATTAGTTCCTGCCAAGGCAGCAGCTACTCTTCCTGGGGTTTATTATGGATCCCCATTAGTTCCTGCCAAGGCAGCAGCTACTCTTCCTGGTGTTTATTATGGATCCCCATTAGTTCCTGCCAAGGCAGCAGCTACTCTTCCTGGTGTTTATTATGGATCCCCATTAGTTCCTGCCAAGGCAGCAGCTACTCTTCCTGGTGTTTGTTATGGATCCCCATTAGTTCCTGCCAAGGCAGCAGCTACTCTTCCTGGTGTTTATTATGGATCCCCATTAGTTCCTGCCAAGTCAGCAGCTACTCTTCCTGGTGTTTATTATGGATCCCCATTAGTTCCTGCCAAGGCAGCAGTGTGCCCTCAGGCCCCTGGCAGTGAATGGCAGTGAATTGCAAAACATTATAACAGTATTTCTGATTGTATTCTCAACTCACCATCATATACTGTTAATGTGGGGCTAAGACAGTCCATTTCAAATTAGTCTGACGTAATTTATCTCATCGCACCAGCACTAATGAGACGGGTGTGTTTGATGCATGTCGTGTCGGAGCTTCTCAAAGTCAAGGGGGGCGTGGTCAACAGTGCGCACCTCATTTCTCCTGTCACATCCAACCTGGATCGATATTTGTTTTTAATGATGACGAGAGCACTGATTCAATGAACCAAACCTCCTCCATAGTAACCATGTACCATGAGTTTTAATGCTCGGAGGGAGACGGCACAGACACTCCCTTTGAGTCGAGAACCAAAACTCTTCCATAGTAACCCATTAATGCGTTGTCTGCAGCATTCGGTCACATGACAGCTCGATCAGCTGTTCGATTTCACTTACCAGTATGTCAACTGAGCCAGGATCACAGTCAAGTGGATTTCGCTGATTGGTTCACACATCTATCGAATGTTTTTACGTTTCCCCTGCATGTTCAGTTTGTTCAGTTTCTCATATATGTCTATTACACTGTCAAGGAGACTAATTTTCATTTCATTACTAAGTCAGCAAAGTCTGTTTTTTACATCCATTGTGAATGACAACAGTTCCTCTCTCAATTCCCCCCCAAAATCTTTCCAACACTCCCAACCAAGCCTCGGTGTGAAATAGAACATCGTCATGCTCTGATCTTATATCTCCACATAGTTTAGCAAACAGACGTGTCCCCATGTAGTTTACAATCTAGGGTTTCCTGCTGTAGTGGTATATTCTCAAATCAAATCAAATGTTATTAGTCACATGCGCCGAATACAAAAGGTGTAGACCTTACAGTGAAATGCTGACTTACAAGCCCTTAACCAACAATGCAGTTTAAAAAAATATGCATAAGAATAAGAGATAAAAGTAACAAGTAATTAAAGAGGAGCAGTAAAAAAATAACAATATATACAGGGGGTGCCGGGACAGAGTCAATGTGCTCAGCTCTTTTGGCACCAGTTTCTCTCGGTGTATCCATATTAGCTTAGTGGGTGTATGTATCGTACAATGCGTCCATATGGCAGAGGGAGACACATTTATAACTAGAGTGTAGAGGCCTGCCCGCCGTCCCGACCATAGATGGAGCCCCATCTGTACAAAAGCCCACCATTCCATCCCATGGAATCTGTTTTTCGTCAGTATAGCCACGCAGCACACTGAACATCCCCTGTACTGCTCGGGAAGCAGTGAGACAAAACAACATGTCTTCGTGAATAGCATCCCCGACATTTATAGCGAAGAAAAGTCAATGCATGGGAATCTCGGTGCTCACAGCTAACGTCCATTTGGAGAGTATAAGGTGGGGAGTTTTTGAGTTGTTCAGTCAGAGTTAGACATCTGGGAAAAATATAGATGAAAACTGTCTTGGTAGATAGTGTGGTCTACAGCTTATCATGAGGTCCTCTACCTCAGGTGAGCAGAACCTCGGGACTTCCTTAATATTAGAGTTTGCGCACCAGCTGTTGTTGACAAAGAGACACCCCCCCCCTCCCCTCAGTTTACCAGATGCAGCTGTTCTGTCTTACCGATGTATAGAAAAAACCCAGCTAGATTTATATTTTCCATGTCCTTGTTCAGTCACGACTGTGAAACGTAGGATATTACAGTTCTTCAGATCACTTTGATAGGATAGTCTCCAATGGAGCTCATCCAGTTTATTTTCCAGTGATTTCACGTTCGTCAATAGAACGGAGGGTTACTCGCCGTTGCAGTCTCCGTAGATATCCCGCACGCCAACCTCTATAACTCCGCCTCGGCTCCCTCTGAGTGACGGGGATTTGGGAGTTATGTCCGCCTCCGATTTGTTGAAATAAAAGTCCTCATCCAAACCGAGGTTAGTAATCACTGTTCTGATGTCCAGTAGCTCTTTTCGGACACATGAAACGATGGCCGAAACATTATTTATAAAATAGTAAAGATCAGTGAAAAAAAAAAAACACACAAAATTGTTCAGGAGCTGGTAAAACGGCGGCCATTCTCTCACAGACCCGTACCCGGAAGCCACTGTGGCCCCTCATGATGAGGTTTTTTGTGACCCCCCCCCCCCCCCCCCCCCATCAAAGTCCATTCTTGCCCATTTCTGACATATACAAATGCTAACTAAGCAATCAATCAAAACATCCAAACAATTCCATTATTTGTTCCCCCCTTTTCTCCAGCAACTGCGCCATGAGAACCTTGTCAACCTGTTGGAGGTGTGGAAAAAGAGGCGTCGCTGGTACCTAGTGTTTGAGTTCGTAGAACGTACGGTTCTAGATGACCTAGAACAGAGTCCAACGGGACTAGACTACAGCCGCCTAAGAAGATACATCTACCAGATACTACGGGCTATCTCCTTCTGCCATCAACACAATGTGAGTGGTGTGTGTGTGTGTGTGTGTGTGTGTGTGTGTGTGTGTCAGAGGAGGCTGGCCGTAGGAGCTATAGGAGGACGGGCTCATTGTAATGGCTTGAATGGAATTAATGCAACGGTATCAAACACATCAAACATATGGAAACCACACGTTTGACTTAGTTCCATTTATTACGTTCTACCAAAAAAAATTGGAACCCCTGTTTTCAATACTCCAGCACCCTCCCCTTGCGTGGATAACGACACTGTTTTTATGAGATTGGAGAACACATTGGTTAGGGATCTTAGACCATTCCTCCATACTAATGTATATATGAATGTATACAGTGCATTCGGAAAGTATTCAGACTCCTTGACTTTTTCCACATTTCCACACTTCATATTCCACAAAAACAGGTTTTTTGAAATTTTTGCAAATGTATTAAAAATAAAAAACAGAACTACCTTATTTACATAAGAATTCAGACCCTTTGCTATGAGACTCGAAATTGAGCTCAGGTGCATCCTGTTTCCATTGATCATCCTTGAGATGTTTCTTCAACTTGATTGGAGTCCACCTGTGGTACATTCAATTGATAGGACATGATTTGGAAAGGCAAACACCTGTCTATATAAGGTCCTACAGTTGACCGAGCATGTCAGAGCAAAAACCAAGCCATGAGGTCGAAAGATTTGTCCGTAGAGCTCAGAGACAGGATTGTGTCGAGGTACAGACCTGGGGAAGGGTACCAAAACATTTCTGCAGCATTGAAGGTCCCCAAGAACACAGTGGTCTCTATCATTCTTGCCAAACTGAGCAATCGAGCAAGAAGGGCCTTGGTCAGGGAGTTGACCAAGAACTCGATGGTAACTCTGACAGAGCTCCAGAATTCCTCTGTGGATATGGGAGAACCTTCCAGGAGAACAACCATTTCTGCAGCACTCCACCAATCAGACTTTTATAGTAGAGTGGCCAGACGGAAGCCACTCCTCAGTAAAAGCAACATGACATTCCGCTTGGAGTTTGCCAAAAGACACGTAAAGGACTCAGACCATGAGAAACAAAATTCACTGATGAAACCAAGATTGAACTCTTTGGCCTGAATGCCAAGCGTCACGTCTGGAGGAAACCTGGGACCATCCCTACAGTGAAGCATTGTGGTGGCAGCATCATGCTGTGGGGGTGTTTTTCCGCAGTAGGGACTAGGAGACAAGTCAGGATAGAGGGAAAGATGAATGGAGCAAAGTACAGAGAGATACTTGATGAAAACCTGCTCCAGAACGCTCAGGACCTCAGACTGGGACGAAGGTTCACCTTCCAACAGGACAACGACCCTAAGCACACAGACAAGACAATGCAGGAGTGGCTTCGGGACAAGTCTCTGAATGTCCTTGAGTGGCCCAGCCAGAGCCCGGACTTGAACCTGATCAAACATCTCTGGAGAGACTTGAAAATAGCTGTGCAATGATGCTCCACATCCAACCTGACAGAGCTTGAGAGGATCTGCAGAGAAGAATGGGAGGAACTCCCCGAATACAGGTGTGCCAAACTTGTAGCGTCATACCCAAGAAGACTTGAGGCTGTAAATCACAGCCAAAGGTTTTTTCAAAAAAGTACTGACTCAAGGGCCTGAATACTTATGTAAAAGTGATATCTCAGTTTATTTTATTTTATAAATTTGCAAACATTTATTAAAACCTGTTTTTGCTTTGTCATTATGGGGTATTGTGTGTAGATTGATGAGTGAAAAAAAGTATTTAATCCAATTTCGGATAAGGCTGTAACGTACCAAAATGTGTAAAAAGTCAAGGGGTCTGAATACTTTCCGAATGCACTGTATTTCCTGTTCCAGGAAGGGACATCAAGCCAGAGAACATCCTGGTATCTCAGGGTCGGGAGGTCAATCTGTGTGTCTTTAGTTTGATGTATTCTGAACAAAAATAGAAACGCAACATGTAAAGTGTTGGTCCCATGTTTCATGAGCTGAAATAAAAGATCCCAGAAATGTTCCATACGCACAAAAAGCTTATTTCTCTCAAATGTTGTGCATAAATGTATTTTTTTACATCCCTGTTAGTGAACATTTCTCCTTTGCCAAGATAATCCATCCACCTGACAGGTGTGGCATATCAAGAAGCTGATTAAACAGCATGATCATTACACAGGTGCACCTTGTGCTGGGGACAATAAAAGGCCACTCTAAAATGTTCAGTTGTCACACACAATGCCACAGATGTCTCAAGTTTTGCAATTGGCATGCTGACAACAGGAATGTCCACCAGAGCTGTTGCCAAAGAATTTAATGTTCATTTCTCTAGCATAAGCCGCCTCCAATGTCGTTTTAGAGAATTTGTCAGTACGTCCAACCAGCCTCACATTTGCAGACCACGTGTAATCATGCCAGCCCAGGACCTCCACATCCAGCTTCTTCACCTGCGGGTTCTTCTGAGACCAGCTACCCGGACAGTTGATGAAACTGTGGGTTTGCAAAACCAAAGAATTTATTCACAAACTGTCAGAAACCGTCTCAGGGAAGCTCGTGGTCCTCACCAGGGTCTTGACCTGACTGCAGTTCGGCGTCGTAACTGACTTCACCTTCGATGGCCACTGGCACGCTGGAGAAGTGTGCTCTTCACGGATGAACCTCGATTTCAACCAGCCTGTACGGCGTCGTGTAGGCGAGCGATTTGCTGATGTCAACGTTGTGAACAAAGTGCCCCATGGTGGCGGTGGGGTTATGGTATGGGGCAGGCATAAGCTATTGATGGCAATTTGAATGCACAAAGATACCGTGATGAGATACTGAGGCCCATTGTCAAGCCATTCATCCGCCGCCATCACCTCATTTTTCAGCATGATAATGCACAACCAGATGTCGCAAGGATCTGTACACAATTCCTGGAAGCTGCATACTCCTGCATACTCACCAGACATGTCAAACCTGTTTCCTATATATTTACTACATGTTTCATATATATTTCCTATATGTTTCCTATGTTTCTTGTATATTTCCTATATATTTCCTATATATTTCCTATATGTTTCCTTTGTTTCATATATATTTCCTGTATATTTCCTATATGTTTCCTATGTTTCCTGTATGTTTCCTATATGTTTCCTATATGTTTCCTGTATGTTTCCTATGTTTCATATATATTTCCTTTGTTTCATATATATTTGTTATATGTTTCCTATATATTTCCTATATGTTTCCTTTGTTTCATATGTGTTTCCTATATATTTCCTTTGTTTCATATATATTTGTTATATGTTTCCTATATATTCCCTATATGTTTCCTGTATGTTTCCTATGTTTCATATATATTTCCTATATGTTTCCTTTGTTTCATATATATTTCCTATATATTTCCTATGTTTCATATATGTTTCCTATATGTTTCCTTTGTTTCATATATATTTCCTATGTTTCATATATATTTCCTATATGTTTCCTTTGTTTCATATATATTTGTTATATGTTTCCTATATGTTTCCTATATATTTCATATATATTTCCTATATGTTTCATTTGTGTTTCCTATGTGTATCTTGTATGTTTCCTTTGTTTCCTATACATTTCCTTTGCTTCCTATTTGTATCCTTTTTGTTTCTCCAGATCATCCATAGGGACATCAAGCCAGAAAACATCCTGGTATCTCAGGGTGGGGTGGTCAAGCTGTGTGACTTTGGGTTTGCCAGGACAATGGCTGCACCAGGAGAGAATTACACGGACTACGTAGCAACACGCTGGTATAGGGCCCCAGAACTACTGGTGGGGGACACCAAGTACGGGAAGTAAGAACAAGGATAGAGACAGAGGGAGGGACGGGGAGAGAGACAGAGAGAGAGAGAGATCGAGAGAGAGAGATAGAAAGGCAGAGGGAGAGAGAGACAGAGAAGGGCAGACAGAGAGAGAGACGGAGAGAGAGAGAGATAGAAAGGCAGAGGGAGAGAGAGACCGAGAGAGAGACCGAGAGAGAGAGAGACAGAAGGGCAGAGACAGAGAGAGAGACGGAGAGAGAGACAGAAGGGCAGAGACAGAGAGAGAGACAGAGAAAGAGAGAGAGAGAGAGAGAGAGAGAGAGAGAGAGACAAAGAGAGAGAGAGAGAGAGAGAGAGAGAGAGAGAGAGAGAGAGAGACAGTGCTACGAAAGCCTCCACTGTTATTTGTCTAATACTACTGTGTGTGTGTGTGGTGGTGTGTGTGTGTGTGTGTGTGTGTGTGTGTGTGTGTGTGTGTGGTGTGTCTGTGTGTGTGTGGTGGTGTGTGTGTGTGGTGGTGTGTGTGTCTGTGTGTGTGTGTGTGTATGTGTGTGTGTGTGTGTGTGTGTGTGTGTGTGTGTGTGTGTGTGTAGGGCGGTTGACGTGTGGGCTGCAGGCTGTCTCTTCGTAGAGATGTTGACAGGAGAACCTCTGTTTCCTGGAGACTCTGACATCGACCAGTTATACCACATCATCAGGTGCTTTGGTGAGGACTGTACACACACACACACACACACACACACACACACACACACACACACACACACACACACACACACACACACACACACACACACACACACACACACGCACCCCTACACACAACCCACACACACACAAACCACACACACCCCTACACACAACCCACACACACACACCCCTACACACAACCCACACACACACACACACACACGACCACACAGACACACACACACACACACACACCACACAGACACACACACAACCCACACACCCACACGGAGCAATGATTAATTTATTAATATTTTAATGAATTATTAATGAATTTTGCTATTTGTTTATTTTGTTTGTTACCAAGGCAACTTGACCCCTCGTCACCAGGAGTTGTTCTATAAGAACCCAGTGTTTTCAGGAGTCCGTTTACCGGAGGTGACAGAGACAGAGCCTCTACAACAACGCTATCCTAAACTGTCCACAACCACTACAGACCTTACACAGGTGCACACATCACACACACACACACACACACACACACACACACACACACACACACACACACACACAACCCACACATACCCAAGATGTGGTTCACTCCTTTATCAACATTCATGAACTGGTCCCCAGTGCTTTTCTACACCACAGCAACATACTCTCTCCTCCTAAAGTACTGTAGCCTTTCATTAACTATCTCTCTCTCTCTCTCCTCTTAAAGTACTGCAGCCTTTCAGTAACTATCTCTCTCTCTCCTCCTAAAGTACTGTAGCCTTTCAGTAACTATCTCCCTCTCCTCCTAAAGTACTGCAGCCTTTCAGTAACTATCTCTCTCTCCTCCTAAAGTACTGTAGCCTTTCAGTAACTATCTCTCTCTCCTCCTAAAGTACTGCAGCCTTTCAGTAACTATCTCTCTCTCTCTCCTCCTAAAGTACTGTAGACTTTCAGTATCTAACTCTCTACGACTCCCTCTCCCCAACCCCCTCTTTCGCTCCCCCTTCTCTCTCTCTCTCTCTCTCTCTCTCTCTCTCTCTCTCTCTCTCTCTCCCCATCCCCACTCTTTCTCTCTCTCCCTCCCCAACCCCCTTTTTCTCTCTCCTTCTCTCCCCCCACCCATTTTCTCCCTCTCCCCCACCCATTTTCTCCCTCTCCCCCCACCCATTTTCTCCCTCTCCCCCCACCCATTTTCTCCCTCTCCCCCCACCCATTTTCTCCCTCTCCCCCACCCATTTTCCTCCTCCCCCCTTTCCCCCTCTCCCCCACCCCTTTTCCTCCCTCCCCCCCCACCCATTTTCTCCCTCTCCCCCCACCCATTTTCTCCCTCTCCCCCACCCATTTTCTCCCTCTCCCCCACCCCCTTTCTCCCTCTCCCCCACCCTATTCTCTCTCTCCCTCCCCAAACCTCCCCTCTCTCTCTTCCTCTCCCCCAACTCCCTCTCTCCCACCCCCATTCTCTCTCTCTCTTTCCCCCACCCCCTCTCTCTCTCTATCCCTCCCCCTCTCTCCCCCCCCCTCCTCTCTCTCTCCCTCCCCCCTCTCCCCACCTCCTCTTTCTTCTCTCTCTCTCTCTCTCTCTCTCTCTCTCTCTCTCTCTCTCTCTCTCCTCTCTCTCTCTCTCTCTCTCTCTCTCTCTCTCCTCTCCCCTCCTCCCCCTCTCTCTCTCTCTCCTCTCTCTCTTTCCCCCACCCCCTCTCTCTCTCTCTCTCTCTCTCCCTCCCTCTCTCCCACCTCCTCTCTCTCTCTCCCTCCATCTCTCTATTCTCCTACCAGAGGTGTCTCCAGATGGATCCAGACAGGAGGTCACAGTGTTCTGATCTGCTGCAGCACCAACTCTTCACTAACGATGGCTTCCACCTCAGGTAACACACACCTGGTCACACACACACACGGTAACACATACCTGGTAACACACACACACACACACACACGGTAACACATACCTGGTAACACACACACACACCTGGTAACACATACTCCTGGTAACACACATACCTGATCACACACACACACATTTGAGTTTTATTTTCTATTAAAGATTTTGGTAAAAAAAAAAAGCTTTGACTGTCTGTGTTGAACTGTGCAATAACAACTTTTTTCAGGTTTGTCCAGGAGTTGAATGGTAAGATCCAGAAGGATCAGAAAGAGAACTCTCCCCTTCCCAAGATGAACAAGACTACCAAGAAAGACAAGGAGGACATAGAGGAGAGGACTGGGAAGTACAAGGTCAGACACACACACACACATGGAGGTAGACACACACACACACACACACATGGAGGTAGACACACACACACACACACATGCATGCACACACGCACACCAGTGTTAATTTAGTCAACAATAACTATGACGAAAAATAGTCGTCTACTTCGTATTTTTCCTGACTAAAACTATAACAATAATAAGACGAGACGCCCTGAAAAAAATGCAAACTATTAGAAATTACTTTTCATATTAGTTGACGAAAATATGACAATTCCAGAATTCCAACCCAGAATTCCAACCCAGAATTCCAACCCAGAATTCCACGTGAGACTAAATGGACAATTCATTTGACATGAAGCTCTTTCTCGTTCAAATGCCAGTTGTGGTTGCTTTTATTCCTGTGAGAAAAAACACATGCTATTTGTTAAATATTAGGAGTACAGTGATACTTATAATTATAAATAGTTCTTAAAATAAAATCACAGTAATGATGTAAGAATGCTGTTTGTCAACTAGAGCTCAGCATTCCAACGCCACAGTACCCTCCAAGCTCATCACTAAGCTGTTGTTGCGTCTATATTTTATCATTTTGTTTAGTATACAGTACCAGTCAAATGTTTGGACACACCTACTCATTCCAGGGTTTTTCTTTGTACTGTTTTCTACATTGTAGAATAATAGTGAAGACATCAACACAATTAAATAACACATATGGAATCAAGTAGTAACCAAAAAAGTGTTAAACAAATCAAAATATATTTTATATTTGAGATTCTTCAAGTAGCCACCCTTTGCCTTGATGACAGCTTTGCACACTCTTGGCATTCTCTCAACCAGCTTTCATGAGGTAGTCACGTGGAATGGATTTCAATTAACAGGTGTGCCTTGTTAAAAGTTATTTTGTGGAATTTCTTTCCTTCTTAATGTGTTTGAGCCAATCAGTTGTGTTGTGACAAGGTAGGGGTTGTATACAGACGATATAGCCCTATTTGGTAAAAGACCAAGTCCATATTATGGCTAGAACAGCTCAAATAAGCAAAGAGAAATGAAAGTCCATCATTACTTTAAGACATGAAGGTCAGTCAATCCGGAAAATTTCAAGAACTTTGGAAGTTTTTTCAAGTGCAGTCTTAAAAACCATCAAGCGCTATGATGAAACTAGCTCTCATGACAACTGCCACAGGAAATGAAGACCCAGAATTACCTCTGCTGCAGAGGATAAGTTCATTAGAGTTACCAGCCTCAGATTGCAGCCCAACTAAATGCTTCACAGAGTTCAAGTAACAGACACATCTCAACATCAACTGTTCAGAGGAAACTGCGTGAATCAGGCCTTCGTGGTCGATTTGCTGAAAAGAAACCACTACTAAAGGACACCAATAAGAAGAAAATACTTGCTTGGGCCAAGAAACACCAGCAATGGACATTAGACCGGTGGAAAGCTGTCCTTTGGTCTGATGAGATTTTTGGTTCCAACCGCCGTGTCTTTGTGAGATGCAGAGTAGGTGAATGGATGATCTCTGCATGTGTGGTTCCCACCGTGAAGCATGGAGGAGGAGGTGTGATGGTGCTTTACTGGTGACACTGTCTGTGATTTATTTAGAATTCAAGGCACACTTAACCAGCATGGCTACCACAGCATTCTGCAGCGATACGCCAACCCATCTGGTTTGCACTTAGTGGGACTATCATTTGTTTTTCAACAGGACAATGACCCAACCCCACCTCCAGGCTGTGTAAGGGCTATTTAACCAAGGAGAGTGATGGAGTGTTGCATCAGATGACCTGGCCTCCACAATCACCTGACCTCAACCCAATTGAGATGGTTTGGGATGAGTTGGACTGCAAAGTGAAGGAAAAGCTCAGCATATGTGGGAACTCCTTTAAGACTGTTGGAAAATCTTTCCAGGTGAAGCTGGTTGAGAGAATGCCAAGAGTGTGCAAAGCTGTCATCAAGGGAAAGTGTGGTCAAAATAAAGAAAAACCCTTGAATGAGTAGGTGTGTCCAAACTATTGACTGGTACTGTATTTATATATATATATATATATAAATAATATATATCTAAAAGTTTTGTATTCAGTATATACTATATATATATAGTATATACACTGAGTACAAAACACCCCCCACACACACCCTTGCCCTTAGAACATCCTCAATTCATTGACTCTACTGATATTGAAAGCGTTCAACAGGGATGCTGGCCCATGTTGACACCAATGCTTCCCACAGTTTTGCCAAGTTGGCTGAACATCCTTTTGGTGGTGGACCGTTCTTGATACACACAGGAAACGGTTGAGTGTAAAAAAATCCCAGCAGCGTTGTAGCTCTTGACACACTCAAATCGGTGCACCTGGTACCTACTACCACACCCCGTCAAAAGGTTCTTCAATCTTTTGTCTTGCCCATTCACCCTCTGAATGGCCAACGTACACAATCCATGTCAGTTGTCTCAAGGCTTAAAAATCATCTACCCTGATTGAAGTGGATTTAACAAATGACATCAGTAAGGTATCATAGCTTTCATCTGGATTCACCTGGTCAGTCTGTCATGGAAGGAGCAGATGTTCTTAATGTTTTGTACACTTAGTGTATATTCCGGACTCTGATATTTCTTCATTTCTTTCTTCTTTACTTTTTGGGATTATTTGGGTGTTGTTTTGTATTGTTAGGTATCACTGCACTGTTGGAGCTAGAAACACAAGCATTTAGCTAGGTTTTACTGCATTGTTGGAGCTAGAAATACAAGCATGTAGCTAGGTATTACTGCACTGTTGGAGCTAGAGACACAAGCATTTAGCTAGGTATCACTGCACTGTTGGAGCCAGAAACACAAGCATTTATCTAGGTATTACTGCACTGTTGGAGCTAGAGACACAAACATTTAGCTAGGTATTACTGTTGGAGCCAGAAACACAAGCATTTAGCTAGCTATTACTGCACTGTTGGAGCTAGAGACACAAACATTTAGCTAGGTATTACTGTTGGAGCTAGGAACACAAACATTTAGCTAAGTATTACTGTTGGAGCTAGAAACACAAGCATTTAGCTAGGTATTACGACACTGTTGGAGCTAGAAACACAAGCATTTAGCTAGGTATTACTGTTGGAGCTAGAAACACAAGCATTTAGCTAGGTATTACTGTTGGAGCTAGAAACACAAGCATTTAGCTAGGTATTACTGTTGGAGCTAGAAACACAAGCATTTAGCTAGGTATTACTGTTGGAGCTAGAAACACAAGCATTTAGCTAGGTATTACTGTTGGAGCTAGAAACACAAGCATTTAGCTAGGTATTGCTGCACTGTTGAAGCCAGAAACACAAGCATTTAGCTAGGTATTGCTGCACTGTTGGAGTCAGAAACACAAGCATTTAGCTAGGTATTAGTGTTGGAGCTAGAAACACAAGCATTTAGCTAGGTATTACTGTTGGAGCTAGAAACACAAGCATTTAGCTAGGTACTACTGTTGGAGCGAGAAACACAAGCATTTAGCTAGGTATTACTGTTGGAGCTAGAAACACAAGCATTTAGCTAGGTACTACTGTTGGAGCTAGAAACACAAGCATTTAGCTAGGTATTGCTGCACTGTTGGAGCCAGAAACACAAGCATTTAGCTAGGTATTGCTGCACTGTTGGAGTCAGAAACACAAGCAATTAGCTAGGTATTAGTGTTGGAGCTAGAAACACAAGCATTTAGCTAGGTATTACTGTTGGAGCTAGAAACACAAGCATTTAGCTAGGTAAAATTATCTGCCAAAATTATTGCAACCCCTATTACTAGCCTGTTCAACCTCTCTTTCGTGTCGTCTGAGATTCCCATAGATTGGAAAGCAGCTGCTGTCATCCCCCTCTTCAAAGGAGGGGACACTCTTGACCCAAACTGCTACAGACCTATATCCATCCTGCCCTGCCTTTCCAAGGTCTTCGAAAGCCAAGTCAACAAACAGATTACCGACCATTTCGAATCCCACCGCACCCTCTCCGCTATGCAATCTGGTTTCAGAGCTGGTCATGGGTGCACCTCAGCCACGCTCAAGGTCCTAAACGACATCGTAACCGCCATCGATAAGAAACAATACTGTGCTGCCGTATTCATTGACCTGGCCAAAGCTTTTGACTCTGTTAATCACCACATCCTCATCGGCAGACTCAGTAGCCTTGGTTTCTCAAACGATTGCGTCGCCTGGTTCACCAACTACTTCTCTGACAGAGTTTAGTGTGTCAAATCGGAGGGCCTGCTGTCCGGACCTCTGGCAGTCTCTATGGGGGTATCACAGGGTTCAATTCTTGGGCCAACTCTTTTCTCTGTATACATCAATGATGTCGCTCTTGCTGCTGGTGAATCTCTGATCCACCTCTACGCAGACGACACCATTCTGTATACTTCTGGCCCTTCTTTGGACACTGTGTTAACAACCCTCCAAACGAGCTTCAATGCCATACAACTCTCCTTCCGTGGTCTCCAACTGCTCCTAAAACAAGTAAAACTAAATGCATGCTCTTCAACCGATCGCTGCCTGCACCTGCCCGCCTGTCCAGCATCACTTCTCTAGACGGTTCTGACTTTGAATTTGTGGACAACTACAAATACCTAGGTGTCTGGTTAGACTGTAAACTCTCCTTCCAGACTCACATCAATCATCTCCAATCCAAATCTAGAATTGGCTTCCTATTTCGCAACAAAGCATCCTTCACTCATGCTGCCAAACATACCCTCGTTAAACTGACCATCCTACCAATCCTCGACTTCAGCAATGTCATTTACAAAATAGCCTCCAATACCCTACTCAACAAGCTGGATGCAGTCTATCACAGTGCCCTCCGTTTTGTCACCAAAGCCCCATATACTACCCACCACTGCGACCTGTACGCTCTCGTTGGCTGGCCTTCGCTTCATAATCGTCGCCAAACACATTGGCTCCAGGTCATCTACAAGACTCTGCTAGGTAAAGTCCCCCCTTATCTCCGCTCACTGGTCACCATAGCAGCACCCACCTGTAGCACGCGCTCCAGCAGGTATATCTCTCTGGTCACCCCCAAAGCCAATTCCTCCTTTGGTCGTCTCTCCTTCCAGTTCTCTGCGGCCAATGACTGGAACGAACTACAAAAATCTCTGAAACTGGAAACACTTATCTCCCTCACTAGCTTTAAGCACCAGCTATCAGAGCAGCTCCCAGATCACTGCACCTGTACATAGCCCATCTATAATTTAGCCCAAACTACTACCTCCCCTACTGTATTTATTTATTTTATTTATTTTGCTCCTTTGCACCATATTATTTATATTTGAACTTTGAACTTTCTTCAAATTACAAATCTACCATTCCAGTGTTTTACTTGCTATACTTTATTTACTTTGCCACCATGGCCTTTTTTTGCCTTTACCTCCCTTATCTCACCTCATTTGCTCACATTGTATATAGTCTTATTTTTATTTTTTTTCTACTGTATCATTGATTGTATGTTGTTTTACTCCATGTGTAACTCTGTGTTTTTGTATGTTGTCGAACTGCTTTGCTTTATCTTGGCCAGGTCGCAATTGTAAATGAGAACTTGTTCTCAACTTGCCTACCTGGTTAAATAAAGGTGAAAAAAAATCACTGCACTGTTGGAGCCAGAAACACAAGCATTTAGTTCGGTATTACTGTTGGAGCTAGAGACACAAGCATTTAGCTAGGTATTACTGTTGGAGCTAGAGACACAAGCATTTAGCTAGGTATTACTGTTGGAGCTAGAAACACAAACATTTAGCTAGGTATCACTGCACTGTTGGAGCTAGAAACACAAGCATTTAGCTAGGTATCACTGCACTGTTGGAGCTAGAAACACAAGCATTTAGCTAGGTATCACTGCACTGTTGGAGCTAGAAACACAAGCATTTAGCTAGGTATCACTGCACTGTTGGAGCCAGAAACACAAGCATTTAGTTAGGTATTACTGTTGGAGCTAGAGACACAAGCATTTAGCTAGGTATTACTGCACTGTTGGAGCCAGAAACAACACAAGCATTTAGCTAGGTATTACTGTTGGAGCTAGAAACACAAGCATTTAGCTAGGTATCACTGCACTGTTGGAGCTAGAAACACAAGCATTTAGCTAGGTATCACTGCACTGTTGGAGCCAGAAACACAAGCATTTAGTTAGGTATTACTGTTGGAGCTAGAGACACAAGCATTTAGCTAGGTATTACTGCACTGTTGGAGCCAGAAACAACACAAGCATTTAGCTAGTTATTACTGTTGGAGCTAGAGACACAAGCATTTAGCTAGGTATCACTGCACTGTTGGAGCTAAAAACACAAGCATTTAGCTAGGTATTACTGTTGGAGCTAGAAACACAAGCATTTAGCTAGGTATTAGTGTTGGAGCTAGAAACACAAGCATTTAGCTTGGTATTACTGTACTGTTGGAGCTAGAAACACAAGCATTTAGCTAGGTATTACCGTTGGAGCCAGAAACACAAGCATTTAGCTAGGTATTACTGTTGGGGCTAGAAACACAAGCATTTAGCTAGGTATTACTGTTGGAGCTAGAAACACAAGCATTTAGCTTGGTGTCACTGCACTGTTGGAGCTAGAAACACAAGCATTTAGCTAGGTTTTACTGTTGGAGCTAGAAACACAAGCATTTAGCTAGGTATCACTGTTGGAGCTAGAAACACAAGCATTTAGCTAGGTACTACTGTTGGAGCCAGAAACAAGCATTTCGCTGTATCTGTGATAACATCTGTATAAGGGACCAATGAATGTGATTTGATTTCGATTAGATTTACCCTTCTGCCATTTTAATAAAGCTACATTTCTCCTCTTTTCAAGGAAGTTACTGTTATTTATGTTTAGAACACCGGCGCTGTAAATTGTTTAACCCGTAGCCAAGGCTTTATAGCCTATATGGTTAATAATGGCTGCCATTGGTTACAGACTGTCAGATATGGTTAATAATGGCTGCCATTGGTTACAGACTGTCAGATATGGTTAATAATGGCTGCCATTGGTTACAACCTGTCAGAATATCAATGTTTCCAGCTAAGGTATACGAGGGGATAGTAGGCCTAGTTGGACAACGCTATCTGTGCACATGATGAAAGTTGAAGGTAAATATTCATTGTTTAATGAAAAAAATGTCACTATTTCGTGACTAAAACTAGAAAAAAGATCCAGAGATTTAATCAACTGATAATAACTAAAACTAGACTAAAGTTGTCCAGAGTTTTAGTGGACTGATAATTACTAAAACTAGACTAAAGTTGTCCAGAGTTTCAGTGGACTGATAATTACTAAAACTAGACTAAAGTTGTCCAGAGTTTTAGTGGACTGATAATAACTAAAACTAGACTAAATTTGTCCAGAGTTTTAGTGGACTGATAATTACTAAAACTAGACTAAAGTTGTCCAGAGTTTCAGTGGACTGATAATAACTAAAACTAACGAAGGATGAAATGACTAAAATGTGACTAAGTCTAAAAGCTATTTTAGTCAAAAGACTAAAACAGCTGCCAAAATGAACACAGAAACACACTCTCCTCTCCTCTCCTCTAACACTCTCCTCTAACCCTCTCCTCTACTCTAACCCTCTCCTCTCCTCTCCTCTCCTCTCCTCTAACACTCTCCTCTAACCCTCTCCTCTACTCTAACCCTGCCCTCTCCTCTCCTCAAACCCTCCTCTCCTCTCCTCACCTCCTCTCTCCTCTCACCTCCTCTCTCCTCTCCTCCTCTCTCCTCACCTCCTCTCTCCTCTCACCTCCTCTCTCCTCTCCTCCTCTCTCCTCACCTCCTCTCTCCTCTCACCTCCTCTCCTCAAACCCTCTCCCCTCCTCTCTCCTCTCACCTCCTCTCTCCTCTCACCTCCTCTCCTCTCACCTCCTCTCTCCTCTCCAGGATTCCAGCAGTACAACAGTCAAAGGGAACGTCACCAAAGTCTCTAAAACTCCAACCACCACAGAGTCGAAACTCCGAGACCCGGACAAGACAACAGAGTCAACCACTACTATGACCAGTACTGCAGCTGTTAAACCTGAGAAGACTGACTGGACCGCAGAGACCCATGGGGTCGCGGTCCACCACGGTCGAACCATCACCGTGTACGTTTCAGCATTATTAACGCTTCTTTAAAAAGTTATTTAAAAAAAAATATATATATATATATATATATATATATATTAATTACTTTTCTGTTACGTTAAAAAAAAGACATAAATCTTGAATGAATTGTAGACCATTTTTTGAGTCCCAAATGGTACCCTATTATTGGTCAAAAGAAGAGTCCTGTAAGCCTGGTCTAAAGTAGTGCACTATATTGGGAATAGGGTGCAAGCCCTGGTCTAAAGTAGTGCACTACATAGGGAATAGGGTGCAAGCCCTGGTCTAAAGTAGTGCACTACATAGGGAATAGGGTGCCAGCCCTGGTCTATAGTAGTGCGCTATATAGGGAATAGGGTGCCAGCACTGGTCTAAAGTAGTGCACTATATATAGGGAATAGGGTGCCATTTTGGATACAATCTTAAATCTGTTTTGTTTAGGAGTCTGAGCAACACTATCGCCATCAAACCCAGAGCGGAAGAACCAGAGAGGACCGTAGAGGACCACGATCCAACCGACCACGGACCAACCCAGGACCAACCTCTACCTCTCATCCCTCCCCTCTCACTCACCTTCACACAGACACCTTCACACAACCTACTGGCTGTCGTCACCCATGGCAACGGCAACCTGGGCGGAGTTGGGGTGGGGCCTCACCCCGGAACACTCGGTCTGAGGTACAGAACTACAGCTCCCATAATGCATCACACGGAGAATGTTGGACTAGGGTTGAAGGAAAAAAAAACACTTGTTTTTTTTGTTTGTTATTGTTTGTTTGTCCTCTGTAGGGTTATAGACAAGGCTTAGGCCTAGATTCAATCAGATAGCAGACACACGCATAGTGGATGTTTTGGCGGTGTCAGAGGTGGAACTGCATTGGAGCTGTCAAAATCGGTGAGCAGCTGCTCTTATGATCATTGTCACGAAGCCACACCCACCCCACTCGCGTTAGAAGTGCAGAATGAGGCCGCGTGGCGCTAGCTGTGCCACTAGAGATTCTGAGTTCGAGTCCAGGCTCTGTCGTAGCCGGCCGCGACCGGGAGACCCACGGGGCGGCGCACAATTGGCTCAGCGTCGTCCGGGTTAGGAGAGGGTTTGGCCGGCAGGGATGTCCTTGTCCCATAGCGCACTAGCGACTCCTGTGGCGGGCTGGGCGCAATAAACGCTGACACGGTCGCCAGCTGCACTGTGTTTCCTCCGACACATTTGTGCAGCTGGCTTCCTTCCGGGTTAAGTGGGCATTGTGTCAAGAAGCAGTGCGGCTTGGTTGGGCTGTATTTCGGAGGACACACGGCTCTCAAACTTCGCCTCTCCCAAGTCGGTACGGGTGTTGCAGCGATGAGACAAGACTGTAACTACCAATTGGGGGGGGGGGGGGGGAATGCTATATAGAAATAATGACGCTCAAATTGAAAAATCATGAAACTAAATAAAAGGATTGGTATCAGCCTGATGGAGGTGGTGTAGATTACATCACAGTGCTCCAAGATGGAAACAAGGCAGCCTGGGATGTCTGTTAATGCGACTCCAGCCAATGGCAACGTCCGCTTTAGCCACTTATGGATTTGACAGCTCCCAATGCAGTTCCACCGCCAACACAACTGCTATGCGGATCTGATTGTATCGAGCCCTATAGAGAGTTTGGTGACTGTGTGTTTATGTGTTTTGTCTGTCTGTCGTCTCTAGGTCAATAGACAAGTCTAAAAGACATGTAAACATTTTCAACAGAATCTCACAGCAATCTCTCTCCAGTCATTTCACTGGCAATCTGATGGCTCAGGTAAGGGTGTGTGTGTGTGTGTGTGTGTGACTACTCAAGTAAATGTTCTTCCACAAGATAGTAGACATTAAACCCCCCAGGCTCCTGTCTGGCTATATCATCTAACCACTCCTCTGTCGGTCTATATCATTCTCTCTCCTCTCCTCTTCTCTCCTCTATTCTTGTCTCTCCTCTCTTCTCCTGTCGCTTCTCTCCTGCCCTCTCCTCCTATCTCTCCTCTTTCCTGTCTTGTCTCTCCTCTCTTCTTCTCTCTCTCCTCTCTTCTTCTCTCTCCTCTCTCCTTCTCTCTCTCCTCTCTTCTTCTCTCTGTCCTCTGCAGATGATATCAGAGAAGAGTGTGATCCACGAACGTTCCTTCCTGTCCGACCGCGAGCGTGACCGAGGAGACCGTGAGCGTGACCGAGGAGACCGTGAGCGTGACCGAGGAGACCGTGAGCGTGACCGAGGAGACCGTGAGCGTATGGCTACGGTTGGGAAGAGGAAGCCAGACATTCTCTTCCCTGAACTAAGAACCTCTCTGCTGCCTGAGATACGAGGGGCTGAAGGTACGCTCTGCACGCACGCACACACACACACACACACACACACACACACACACACACACACACACACACACACACACACACACACACACACACACACACACACACACACACACACACACACACACACACACGCTTTGTGGATTATATTGACCAGGTCCCCTTGTGTCTTCCAGGTAAACAGAATAAGCCCACCAGGACCAGAAGAAGGAGAGACACATCCCCTCTATAGCTACACTACAATACACACCACACCAACACACACACTACAACACTACAATACACACCACACCAACACACACACACTACAATACACACACACACCACACCAACACACACACTACAATACACACCACACCAACACACACACTACAATACACACCACACAAAACACACCCACTACAATACACACCACACCAACAATACACACACACTACAACAAACACCACACCAATACACACACACTACAACAAACACCACACCAATACACACACACTACAACAAACACCACACCAACACACACACACCACTACACCCCACACACACCACTACACCCCACACACACACCACAGCCGATACACACACCAACACACACACTTTACAAAGGATCCACAGAATGACGGATACACACCGTCATTGTAAATAATAATTTGTTCTTAACTGACTTGCCTCGTTAAATAAAGTTTATTTTTATTTTTTAAAGATTGAAAAAACACACACTCAAACAGACCACTGTGAAAGGTACCAGAGCCTTTAACCAGAGACTTTAACCAGAGACTTTAACCAGACACTTTAACCAGAGACTTTAACCAGAGACTTTAACCAGAGCCATTAACCAGAGACTTTAACCAGACACTTTAACCAGAGCCTTTAACCAGACACTTTAACCAGAGACTTTAACCAGAGACTTTAACCAGACACTTTAACCAGAGACTTTAACCAGAGACTTTAACCAGAGACTTTAACCAGACACTTTAACCAGAGACTTTAACCAGAGACTTTAACCCCGGGAACGACTCCCTCTAGTCGGTAAGAGGAAAGACAGACATCATCACTTAGTCATCAATGACGCAATATAGTGACATCACTCATGTTTTATCTGAACTTTAGCCACAACAGCTGTATATTTTATGATTAATTTATTTAATTTTTGATAGACATTTGATATGGTGATAGTTGATACATATACTAATGTTATAATTGTCATATAATTACAATATTATCTGTCCAATAAATGTGTTTTGTAAATGAGACAATGAATCTGTCTCTGAATATGTCCAGCGTCCAATGGACTGTTTGTCCCTACCGTATAGAGTAGAGCGGGCGTCCTCGTTCAAGTCTATGATGGCATAATGGTGGCCATTGCGAATGTAACCATAGAAGCAAAGCAGGAAGTAAACGAAGGAAGTAAAAGCAGGAAGTGTACCAATCAATCTTCGCTGTGATTTGTTGAATGAACTCAACTGGCGTTACAAAAAAATGACTCCTCCCCTGGGGGGGACAAGAGAGAGGGAACACTGAACATATACAACAGTAGCCACTTTAGTGTGTGTGTGTGTGTGTGTGTGTATAGTGTTCTTAAGTGTCTGTTGTCCTCCATGCGATCGCTCTCTCCTCTTGCCTTAACGCCGATTATCACCCCAGGGGAACAGGGTTTCCCACCCCAGGGGAACAGGGTTTCTCCACCCCAGGGGAACAGGGTTTCTCCACCCCAGGGGAACAGGGTTTCCCCACCCCAGGGGAACAGGGTCTCACCCCAGGGGAACAGGGTTTCCACCCCAGGGGAACAGGGTTTCTCTACCCCAGGGGAACAGGGTTTCTCCACCCCAGGGGAACAGGGTTTCTCCACCCCAGGGGAACAGGGTCTCCACCCCAGGGGAACAGGGTTTCCCCACCCCAGGGGAACAGGGTCTCTCCACCCCAGGGGAACAGGGTCTCCAACCCAGGGGAACAGGGTCTCCAACCCAGGGGAACAGGGTTTCTCCACCCCAGGGGAACAGGGTTTTCCAACACAGGGGAACAGGGTTTTCCAACCCAGGGAAACAGGGTTTCTACCCCAGGGGAACAGGGTCCCTACCCCAGGGGAACAGGGTTCCCACCCCAGGGGAACAGGGTTTTTCACCCCAGGGGAACAGGGTTTTTCCAACCCAGGGGAACAGGGTCTCCAACCCAGGGGAACAGGGTTTCCAACCCAGGGGAACAGGGTTTCCAACCCAGGGGAACAGGGTTTCCAACCCAGGGAAACAGGTTTTCCAACCCAGGGGAACAGGGTCTCCAACCCAGGGGAACAGGGTTTCCAACCCAGGGAAACAGGGTTTCCAACCCAGGGGAACAGGGTTTACCACCCCATGGGAACAGGGTCTCCACCCCAGAGGAACAGAGTTTTTACCCCAGGGAAACAGGGTTTTTACCCCAGGGAAACAGGGTTTTTCTACCCCATTGGAACAGGGTTTCCAAGCACACACAACCTGATATGCTTACACTGTGTTGCCATGGACACAAGCCTTAAGTCTTCTCATCTGAAGGAACGTTGTGTGTGTGTGTGTGTGTGTGTGTGTTGATACTAAAATATACACAGGAGAGAAAATAGAACAAGTACAAAGTTGATATTACATTTTATTCTTCTTTTTGTTGCATAATTATCATTGTTATACTGTTCATCACAGGTGGCTGGTGGGGAGGATTGGCTCATAGTTATGGCAGGAACGGAATTAAGGGATTGGTATCAAACACAGCAAACACGCGGTTTCTATGTGACTGATTCCATTCCAGCCATTATTATGCACCATCCTTCCCTCACCAGCCTCCTGTGCTGTCGATAGTGTACAAAACGTAAATAGAAACAATGTCTAGGAATGTGTCCTAAACAGCACCCTAGTCCCTTTGTAGGGAACTACTTGTGTCCAGAGTCCTAGGGGCCCTGTTCAACAGTAAGGAACTACTTGTGTCCAGAGTCCTAGGGGCCCTGTTCAACAGTAGGGGACAGGGTACCGTTTGGGAGTAACATAGGACTAATGCATAAGTATTTATTATCTGTGCTTACAGAGCACCAAATCATCAATATATTTGGTATCATTACACGTTAATTGTGTTGCATCGATAAAATGTTGAACAAATTGCACGTCATAAAGCACGAATGGTTCAAAATAATCACATAGGCATCTTGAGACATGATTTTAAACGTCTGTAGATAAGACACTTTGGTAGAGAAATCATTGAATTTATTGGTTTGGCACAATAGTTGTTGGATGATGATGATGATGGTGACCTCTGACCTCTAATGCCTAATTTCACCTTCCGCTTCAATCAAACTTTTGATCCCTTAAAAAGGTGTGTTCTGCGGACGCTGACATTTCAGTGGAAGTTGGATATTGCAGCATTTTGTTTGAGCGGACCAATAGGACGGCACGGAACGGGAAGGTGTACAATAGGCTTAACCCCTGACCCCTGACCTCTATGTGAACTTTTTGATGAAGCGTAGTTTGAAGTAAGCGATCGCCAGGAAGATTACGGTCATGATCGCCAGGGCAACGTGATTCTGCCACAGCCCCCACGTGGTGTAGTCGATCCCCTGGTTCTTCAGAAAGTCTTCCCCCGTGCATCTGGACACAGGATAGAAAGGTTCCTACCTTAGAAACAAACACCACAATTATGGAGAATCTCACTGAGAGACAGATCTCCCGTGTAAAATATCTCTCCTGACATCAATGGCTAATTTAAAAAGGTATCGTGAGACATTATCACTTACGTCATACCAGGGGGCAAGGTGCCGTTGAGGGGAATGTCTCCACAGAACTGCAGACCTACAAACTCATTAATCTGGAGAGCTGTTAGTCCATACCGAGGGATGCTGAGGTACTGGAACCAGGCTAGCCACTCAACAATACTGGGCAGGTTCACCAACAGGCCTGAGAAGATCTGATAGGGGAGGGGAGGGGAGAGACGGGGAGGGGAGGGGAGAGAAGAGGAAGGGAGGGGAGGGGAGAGGAAGAGGAGGGGAGAGGAGATTTTAGGAGGGAAGGGGAAGAGGAGGGGTGAGGAGAGAAGGGGAGGGGAGAGAAGGGGAGGGGAGGAGGGGAGGGGAGTGTAGATGAGGGGAGAGGAGATTTTAGGAGGGGAGGGGAAGAGGAGGGGTGAGGAGAGGAGGGAGGAGGGGAGGGGAAGATGAGGGGTGAGGAGAGGAGGGGGAGAAGAGAAAGAGGAGAGGAGGGGAAGAGGAGAGGAGGGGAGGGGAAGAGGAGAGGAGGGGAGAGGAAGAGGAGAGAACAGGAGAGGAGGGGGAGGTGGGGGGAGGAGAGAGGTGAGGAGGGGGAGGAGGAGGAGAGAGGTGAGCAACATAATGTTTGATGTTTATAATCATCTCATATTAGTGTGTGTCTCAATTCAATTTAAAGGGGCTTCATTGGCATGGGAAACATCTGCTAACATTGCCAAAACAAACAATCACAAATTATTTAGTCTCTCTTTTTCTCACCATCATGAAGACAAAGGCTATGGTCATGAAGATGTTGGCGATCGCCACAACACTCTGGTCAGCTGAAATAGCCATGGTCATGGCAGTAGCTGTATAGGCTACCAGAGCTACGGTCAACATGAACAGGAAGAAGGCCTCCACTGTAGCTTTATACCCTGGAGAACATAGAAATATAATACTAGATCAGAACAGAGTAATATAATACCAGAACAGAAATATAATACTAGACCAGACCATAGAAATATAATACTAGATCAGAACATAGAAATATAATACTAGATCAGAACAGTGTAATATAATACCAGAACAGAAATATAATACTAGACCAGACCATAGAAATATAATACTAGATCAGAACAGAGCAATATAATACCAGAACAGAAATATAATACTAGACCAGACCATAGAAATATAATACTAGATCAGAACATAGAAATATAATACTAGATCAGAACAGAGTGATATCAGACCATATACCTTGGCTCATTCATCCCCCCTCCTCTCCCCTGTAACTATTCCCCAGGTTGTTCTGTAAATTCAACGGCTCAGACACGAGACGTAGAGTCGTGGCCAAAAGTTTTGAGAATGACACAAATATTAATTTTCACAAAGTTTGATGCCTCAGTGTCTTTAGATATTTTTGTCAGCTGTTACTATGGAATACTGAAGTATAATTAATTACAAGCATTTCATAAGTGTCAAAGGCTTTTATTGGCAATTACATGAAGTTGATGCAAAGAGTCAATATTTGCAGTGTTGACCCTTCTTTTTCAAGACCTCTGCAATCCGCCTCTAGCATGCTGTCAATTAACTTCTGGTCCACATCCTGACTGATGGCAGCCCATTCTTGCATAATCAATGCTTGGAGTTTGTCAGAATTTGTGGGTTTTTGTTTGTCCACCTGCCTCTTGAGGATTGACCACAAGTTCTCAATGGGATTAAGGTCTGGGGAATTTCCTGGCCACGGACCCAAAATATCAATGTTTTGTTCCCCGAGCCACTTAGTTATCACTTTTGCCTTATGGCAAGGTGCTCCATCATGCTGGTAAAAGGAATTGTTCATCACCAAACTGTTCCTGGATGGTTGGGAGAAGTTGCTCTCGGAGGATATGTTGGTACCATTCTTTATTCATGGCTGTGTTCTTAGGCAAAATTGTGAGTGAGCCCACTCTCTTGGCTGAGAAGCAACCCCATACATGAATGGTCTCAGGATGCTTTACTGTTGGCATGACACAGGACTGATGGTAGCACTCACCTTGTCTTCTCCGGACAAGCTTTTTTCCGGATGCCCCAAACAATCGGAAAGGGGATTCAGAGAAAAGGACTTTACCCCAGTCCTCAGCAGACCAATCCTTGTACCTTCTGCAGAATATCAGTCTGTCACTGATATTTTTCCTGGAGAGAATTGGCTTCTTTGCTGCCCTTCTTGACACCCGGCCATCCTCCAAAAGTCTTCGCCTCACTGTGCGTGCAGATGCACTCACACCTGCCTGCTGCCATTCCTGAGCAAGCTCTGTACTGGTGGTGCCCCGATCCCGCAGCTGAATCAACTTTAGGAGACGGTCCTGGCGCATGCTGGACTTTCTTGGGCGCCCTGAAGCCTTCTTCAAAACAATTGAACTCCAATTCGCATACTGTCCCAATAGATCCACAGATGACGCAATCTCAATCGCACTCCACACTGCCCTTTCCCACCTGGACAAAAGAAACACCTATGCGAGAATGCTGTTCATTGACTACAGCTCAGCGTTCAACACCATAGTGCCCTCAAAGCTCATCAATAAGCTAAGGACCCTGGGACTAAACACCTCCCTCTGCAACTGGATCCTGAACTTCCTGACAGGCCGCCCCCAGGTGGTGAGGGTAGACAACAACACGTCTGCCACACTGATCCTCAAAGCTGGGGCCACTCAGGGCTGTGTACTTAGTACCCTCCTGTACTCCCTGTTCACCCACGACTGCGTGGCCAAGCATGACTCCAACACCATCATTAAGTTTGCTGATGACAACAGTGGTAGGCCTGATCACCGACAATGATAAGACAGCCTATAGGGAGGAGGTCAGAGACACTGGCAGTGTGGTGCCAGGACAACAACCTCTCCCTCAACGTGAGCAAGACTACGGAGCTGATCGTGGACTATAGGAAAAGGCGGGCCGATCAGGCCCCCATTAACATCAACGGGGCTGTAGTGGAGCGGGTCGAGAGTTTCAAGTTCCTTGGTGTCCACATCACCAACGATCTATCATGGTCCAAACACACCAAGAAAGTCGTGAAGAGGGCATGACAAATTACATTGACCCCCCCCCCCCCCCATTTGTTTTGTACACTGCTGCTACTCGCTGTTTTATCTATGCGTAGTCACTTCACCTCTACCTACATGTACAAATTACCTCAACTAACCGGTACCCCCTGTATATAACCTCGTTATTGTTATGTTATTATGTTACTTTTGAATTTTTTAAAGTTTATTTTGTAAATATTTAATATAATTTTCTTTACTCTTCTTGAACATCATTGTTTAAGGGCTTGTAGTGTAGACCTTACCATTTCACTATTCGGCGCACGTGACAAGTAAAGTTTGATTTGATTTATTAGGCTTGATTACCAACAACGATGAGACAGCCTACAGGGATGAGGTGAGGGATCTGGGAGTGTGGTACCAGGAAAATAACCTCACTCAACGTCAACAAAACTAAGGAGATGATCGTGGACTTCAGGAAACAGCAGAGGGAGCACCCCCCCATCCACATCGACGGGACAGTAGTGGAGAAGGTGGAAAGCTTCAAATTCCTTGGTGTACATATCACTGACAATCTGAAATGGTCGACCCACACAGACAGTGTGGTGAAGAAGGCGCAACAGCACCTCTGGAGGATAAAGAAATTTGGCTTAACACCTAAAACCCTCACAAACTTTTACAGATGCACTATTGAAAGCATCCTGTCGGGCTGTATCACCGCCTGGTATGGCAACTGCACCACCCACAACTGCAAAGCTCTCCAGAGGGTGGTGAGGTCTGCCCAACGCATTACCGGGGGCAAACTTCACGCCCTCCTGGACACCTACACCACCCGATGTCACAGGAAGGCCAAAAAGATCATCAAGGACAACAACCACCCAAGCCACTGCCTGTTCACACCGCTACTATCATCCAGAAGGCGAGGTCAGTACAGGTGCATCAAAGCTTGTCACGTCCTGACCAGTTTAGGTATTATTTGTATTGTAGTTTGGTCAGGACGTGGCAGAGGGTATATGTTTTGGTTGGTTGTGTTTAGGGTGTGTGATTTGTTAGTTCTGGGTGTTGGGTATGTTCTAGGTTGCATTTTCTACGTTCTGTCTAGTTTAGTTTTTCTATGTTTAGGTTTGGGTGTGGACTCCCAATTGGAGGCAGGTGTTTCTATTTTCCTCTGATTGAGAGTCCTATATATAGGTATGTGTTTGGGGTTGTTAATTGTGGGTAGTTGTATTTCGCACTGCTAGTTGTCGTAGCCTGTGAAACTGTCGTCTGTCATTCTCTTTGTTTATTGTTTTTTCCGTGTTCACATTTATTTAATAAATAATAATGATGAACATGTCTTGGTCATCTCTACACAACGACACCCGTGACAAAGCTGGTACCGAGAGACTGAAAAACAGCTTCTATCTCAAGGCCATCAGACTGCTAAACAGCCATAACAAGCACATCAGAGGCGGCTGCCTATAGACATAGATTAGGAATCACTGGCCACTTTAATAATGTCTCCATATCTTGCATTACTCATCTCATATGTGTAAAATATACTCTATACTATTCCACAGTATCTTAGTCACTTTAATTGTGTGTAAATACTGCATCCACCATCTCATATGTATATACTATATTCTATACTATCCCACCGTATTTTAGTCCAATGCCGCTCTGACATATAAGTATATATATATATTCTTAATCCATTCCTTACTTAGATTTGTGTGTATTGGGTAGTTGTTGTGAAACTGTTAGATAGTACGTGTTAGATATTACTGCACTGTCGGAACTAGAAGCACAAGCATTTCGCTACACTCGCAATAACATCTGATAAACACGTGTATGTGACCAATAACTATTTTATTTTATTTGATGTGAATAAATGAGAATGTGTCCTCAGTCAACTTCCCTGGTAAAATAAGGGTTAAATAAAAATAAAATACTACATCAGAAAATAGAAATATAATAGTAGATCAGAACATAGAAAAAGAATAGATCAGAATATAGAAATATAATACTAGACCTGAACATAGAAATATAATACTAGATCTGAACATAGAAATATAATACTAGATCTGAACGTAGAAATATAATACTAGATCTGAACATAGAAATATAATACTAGATCTGAACATAGAAATATAATACTAGATCTGAACATAGAAATATAATACTAGATCTGAACATAGACACAGTCACACACACTAGTATTATATGTCTGTGAAGGGTCTACCCAGCGATCAAGGGTTAGGGTTAGTGTTCACTGTGTCAACGTGGGTGAAGGGTCTACCCACCGATCATGAAGTAAGCCACACAGCTGAAGACGATGGCAGGGAGTGTCCTTAAGGTGATGATGTCACTGAGTATCTTACACAGGAAGTAGACTGATACTCTGTAGTATCCGCTGATGTACTCATGACTGGGGGGGGGAGAGGGGGGGGGAGAGAGAGAGAGCGAGAGCGAGAGCGAGGGAGAGCGAGGTTAGACGGATACTCTGTAGTAACCACTAATGTACTCATGACTGGAGATGGGGGAGAGAGAGAGAATGAGAGAGAGAGAGGGTGTGTGTGCATGTGTGCGTGTCCAGTATGTGTATGTCCAGTATGTGTGTGTCCAGTATGTGTGTACATAGTGTGTATGTGTAGAGTCTGTGTATAGTATGTGTGTACAGTATACGTGTGTATAATGTGTACAGTATGTGTGTTCAGTATGTGTGTGTATAGTGTGTACAGTAAGTGTGTACAGTATGTGTGTACAGTATGTGTGTACAATATGTGTGTACAGTATGCACACTACCGTTCAAAAGTTTGGGGTCACTTATAAATGTCCTTGTTTTTGAAAGAAAAGCAAATTTTTGTCCATTAAAATAACATCAAATTGATCAGAAATACAGTGTAGACTATTCTTGTTCTGAGAAATGAAGGCTATTCCATGCGATAAATTGCCAAGAAACTGAAGATCTCGTACAACGCTGTGTACTACTCCCTTCACAGAACAGAGCAAACTGGCTCTAACCAGAATAGAAAGAGTAGTGGGAGGCCCCGGTGCACAACTGATCAAGAAGACAAGTACATTAGAGTGTCTACTTTGAAAAACAGACTCTTCACAAGTCCTCAACTGGCAGCTTCATTAAATAGTACCCGCAAAACACCAGTCTCAAAGTCAACTGTGAAGAGGCGACTCTGGGATGCTGGCCTTCTAGGCAGAGTTGCTAAGAAAAAGCCCTATCTCAGACTGACTTTGTATGGTTAAGGTAAGGGTTCATGTTTTGGATAGGCTTAAAACAAGTCTCAAAAACTACTTTTTAAAATCACTGGATTTGAACATGCAACCTTTGGCACCAGAGGCAGATACTCAAGTACAGCCATTAACTCTGAATGGTTAAGGTTAGACATTAACTCTGAATGGTTAAGGTAAGGGTTCATGTTTTGGATAGGCTTAAAACAAAAATCTCTAAATATAGCTGGATTCGCTGGACTCCCACCCTAAAACTACTTCCTGCGGTGATGCCCCGAAACCTGCTCAGTGTTGCCCCTAGTGGAAACCTGCTTAAAGGTAACAGATCTCAGTGTTGCCCCCTAGTGGAAACCTGCTTAAAGGTAACAGATCTCAGTGTTGCCCCCTAGTGGAAACCTGCTTAAAGGTAACAGATCTCAGTGTTGCCCCTAGTGTATGTGTGTGTTTAACGTGTGTGTTGAATGTGTGTGTGAACATGTTTGTGCATTTAATGTGTGTGTGTGTGTGTGTGTGTGTGTACGTGTGTTGAACGTGTGTGTGTGTGTGTTACTCACATGAACAGTTTTCTCTCGGTGATGAAGAGCTCAGCAGAAGACAGGGAACTGAAACACTGATTGGTGGTGATGAAGAAAAGAGCACCCATCCTGGTAGAGACAACACACACACACACACACACACTTTAAAACACACGCATTAAAACACACACATCGTGGAACATATACAACTTAATTAAATTCCTGCTTAGGGCTGTTGTGGTGACGGTACACTGGCAGTCATGACTCGTGACCTTTGAGTCACAGTAATCTCCTCTTATGCACTCTTATACCCAACTCGCTAACGATCATCAGGTCCTTATGGCCTGGTACTCAGGGCTCTATAAAATGAAAATAATGACTGTGCCGTTATACAATACATAGCCTACCGAATTTGTATTTGAATAGCTTAATTATAGTGCATTTTCATAATGAATAAGTTGACATGTACCATTTAGCTACTGTGAGTATCCATCCCCTCCCCTCTCTCCTTCATTCCTTTCTCCACCGCGCAGAGAGAGAGGGGCTGTAAACACTTTCATTAAATAGGTTTCGTTTTGAAAACATGTTACTATCGATGTTCGCCCAACAGATTTCACTTGGTTTCGCAAAATGAGGTACTGGGTAGCTGCAGGAACAGGGTTGGAGAGACCATGGAGTACAGAGTACTGGGTAGCTGCAGGAACAGGGTTGGAGAGACCATGGAGTACAGAGTACTGGGTAGCTGCAGGAACAGGGTTGGAGAGACCATGGAGTACAGAGTACTGGGTAGCTGCAGGAACAGGGTTAGAGAGACCATGGAGTACAGAGTACTGGGTAGCTGCAGGAACAGGAACAGGGTTAGCGAGACCATGGAGTACTGAATTTGGACTGTATATCACTTGTTGCACAGCGAAATGACCGGAGTAGCATCAGTGGGGGGGAA
The DNA here is from genome assembly GCF_901001165.1 of Salmo trutta. NCBI lineage: Eukaryota > Metazoa > Chordata > Actinopteri > Salmoniformes > Salmonidae > Salmo > Salmo trutta. Next base: position 61,829,958 of record NC_042961.1, read on the forward strand.
AAGTGGCCTCCATTCCAGTGCGTACTGATAACAGGTCTTTGTCTTGCCTCTGTTCCTGCCCATTTGATAAATGGGCCATTCTAAATCGAAACTAATTTGACATATTAGTAAATACAAGATTAAATTGAGAATAGTCTGATGGGTGAAAATATAATCACTTGATGAGAGAACAGCGTGTGTGTGCGCAGCCTGACAACGAGGAACGGAGGATTTTAACAAGCTTTGTTTTTGCGACTCTCAGGAACATCAATAGCCATAAAGTCGCATCATGCAGCCCATATATGTTGAGATTTCTAAGGCATTCTAAGGTTTGTATCATCCACAAAATAAAGTTAACAAATAACTCTAAATCTAGCGTCGAGCACCTGTTTCAAATCATAATTTTTACGCTCAACACAGCCACTTTTAAAATATCCTTTAAATTTATACTTCATACTATAAAATCCTATAATCTAAAATAATGGCATGGGACTTATAAACATATCTAGTCAGCTAAATGAACAAGTCTACAGTCTATATCATGGAACATAGCCAGATAACATACAGTATCTAGTCTGATAAATGAACAAGTCTACAGTCTATATCATAGCCAGATAACATACAGTATCTAGTCTGATAAATGAACAAGTCTACAGTCTATATCATAGCCAGATAACATACAGTATCTAGTCTGATAAATGAACAAGCCTACAGTCTATATCATAGCCAGATAACATACAGTATCTAGTCTGATAAATGAACAAGTCTACAGTCTATATCATAGCCAGATAACATACAGTATCTAGTCTGATAAATGAACAAGCCTACAGTCTATATCATAGCCAGATAACATACAGTATCTAGTCTGATAAATGAACAAGTCTACAGTCTATATCATGGAGCATAACCAGATAACATACAGTATCTAGTCTGATAAATGAACAAGCCTACAGTCTATATCATGGTGCATAGCCAGATAACATACAATAGACCAACTCATATTCTGTTCTTCTGAAATACATTTTCTTTATATCATAATGTTTCTTTAGACCTGACTAAAATAAATAGTGAATTTAAAATGTAGCCGGTTCATCAGCAGCTTGTACGCGTGGAGGCATGGAGATTCCAACGGTTGTTTACGTTAATTAACGGGCAGTTACCATGACACAGGCAGTCTTTTAATTTTATTGTTATTCTAAAACACAAAGATGGAATTCCATTATATCTGGGGCCAACATTATATCTGGGGCCAACATTATATCTGGGGCCAACATTATATCTGGGGCCAACATTATATTATAGCTGGGGCCAACATTATATCTGGGGCCAACATTATATTATAGCTGGGGCCAACATTATATCTGGGGCCAACATTATATCTGGGGCCAACATTATAGCTGGGGCCAACATTATATTATAGCTGGGGCCAACATTATATTATAGCTGGGGCCAACATTATATTATAGCTGGGGCCAACATTATAGCTGGGGCCAACATTATAGCTGGGGCCAACAATAAGAAAAAGTCACTTTGGAAGAAAGAGTCTGCTAAATGGCATATATTACTATATTTAAACACAAACACGTTAAACAAACACACACACACACACACACACACACACACACACACACACACACACACACACCTGTTCTGCAAGCCACTCTGGTCATTCTTCACTCCAAAGAATATAGCTCCAACGATGAGGGCCAGGAATACAGTCACTCCAATCTGGATGAGATAGATTAGATTAATAGGTAGGTAGGTGGGTGGGTAGGTAGGTCAGTCTGTGCGTGTATTTAACGTCTGTGTATCAGTCGCTGTTATTTTTTTTTACACGTGTGTGTCGGTCGGTCCAAGTGTGTTTTTAACGTGTTTGTATCAGTCGGTCTGTTGGTCGGTGTGTGTGTTTTTAACGTGTTTGTGTCAGTCGGTCTGTTGGTCGGTGTGTGTGTTTTTAACGTGTTTGTATCAGTCGGTCTGTTGGTCGGTGTGTGTGTTTTTAACGTGTTTGTGTCAGTCGGTCTGTTGGTCGGTGTGTGTGTTTTTAACGTGTTTGTATCAGTCGGTCTGTTGGTCGGTGTGCGTGTTTTTAACGTGTGAGTATATCGGTCGGTCAACAGACATGGTTCATTAGTAGAAAGAGGAGGAAGGGAAGCACTACTACGGTACACAATAGTAAATGTTGGTAGACAGAAGGGGCTCTTTGGTAAAAGTACTGCTCTAGCAGAATCGTCTAGAATGTCATTACATGCTGTAGCGTTAAGATTTCCCTTCACTGTAACTAAGTGGCCCGAACCATGAAAAACACCATTATTCCTCCTCCACCAAACTTTACAGTTTTCACTATTCCCCCCAGACACACAGAGAGACGCAGACACACACCTGAGCGAAGGATGTCTGAGGGTTGAGGATGAGGTTAGTGAAGGTTCTCTTTAGGACCCATCTGAACTGAGTAGAGAAGGAGGTGTTGTACGTGATGGTCCGAGAGGGAGTCTTCACACTGAAGAGAACAAGAAGAAGGTTGTCCATTAACTTGCAGAGAACAGACAGACAGAGACAGACAGACAGAGGCACAGATACCAAAGAGAGACAGCGAAATAGACAGAGAGAGAGAGAGAGAGACAGAGTTCCAAAAAGCATTTGATTCTATTTGGCATACAGAACTGTTCTACAAAGTTACTGAAAGTGGTGTAGGGGGTAAAACATGACATAATTAAATCAATGTATACTGGCAATACGTGCAGCATTAAAATTGGCAAGAAAAGAACAGAATTCTTTAACCAGGGGCGGGGCCTTCGCCAGGGTTGCAATCTGAGCCCTGCACTCTTCAATATTTATATCAACGAATTGGCCACTATTCTAGAAATATCCTCAGCCCCTGGTGTTAGTCTCCACAATTCAGAAGTTAAATGCCTACTCTTCGCAGATGACCTATGCCTGCTGTCACCCACAGCACCTGGCCTACAGCAGAGCCTGGACCTGCTAGAGCAGTACTGCCAGACCTGGGCCCTGGCAGTAAATCCCCACAGCACCTGGCCTACAGCAGAGCCTGGACCTGCTAGAGCAGTACTGTCAGACCTGGGCCCTGGCAGTAAACCCCTACAGCACCTGGCCTACAGCAGAGTCTGGACCTGCTAGAGCAGTACTGCCAGACCTGGGCCCTGGCAGTAAACCCCCACAGCACCTGGCCTACAGCAGAGCCTGGACCTGCTAGAGCAGTACTGTCAGACCTGGGCCCTGGCAGTAAACCCCTACAGCACCTGGCCTACAGCAGAGCCTGGACCTGCTAGAGCAGTACTGCCAGACCTGGGCCCTGGCAGTAAACCCCCACAGCACCTGGCCTACAGCAGAGCCTGGACCTGCTAGAGCAGTACTGTCAGACCTGGGCCCTGGCAGTAAACCCCCGATCTCAGGGAATTAGACCAAAGTTCTCAATTGGTACAAAATATATAGAGTACTGCACACACTACAATTACTGAGGTTTAAATGTATATAGTACTGTACACACCACAATTACTGAGGTTTAAATACATAGAGTACTGCACACACTACAATTGCTGAGGTTTAAATATATAGAGTACTGCACACACTACAATTACTGAGGTTTACAAATAAGCTCAACTGGACACCTTAATGAGGCAGTGAATGAACTGAGAGAGAAAGCACGCAGGGCATGCCACGCCATTAAAAAACAAATTCAAATTGAAATACCTATTCAAATTTGGCTAAAACTAATTGAATGTGTCATTGAACCAATTGCACTTTATGGCAGCGAGGTGTGGGGTCCACTTGCAAAACAAGATTTCACCAAATGGGACAAACACCCCATTGAAACCCTACATGCAGAGTTCTGTAAGATTCTCCTACATGTCCAGAGGAAAACTACAAACAATGCATGCAGGGCAGAATTAGGCCAATATTCACTAATAATAAAATCTCAAAAAAGAGCAATTAAGTTTTGGAAACATCTAAAATACAGTGACCCCCTCTCATATCATTACCAAGCCCTGCAATGCCAAGAGCTGAGCAAAGAAAAGAGTCCCCTCATCCAGCTGGTCCTGGGGCTGAGTTCACTAACCTGTTCTACTAACACACTGAAGCCTCAGGACCCTCATCCAGCTGGTCCTGGGGCTGAGTTCACAAACCTGTTCTACTAACACACTGAAGCCTCAGGACCCTCATCCAGCTGGTCCTGGGGCTGAGTTTACTAACCTGTTCTACTAACACACTCAGGACCAGAACATCCAATCAATCAGAATAAAACAGATTGCTTATTGGGAAACACAAGCACAAACACAAAGCAAAATGCAGTACTATCTGGCCCTAAATCGACAGTACACCTTGACTAACTATTTTACCATGGTTACTGATCAAAACCTTAGAAAAACCTTGACAAACTACAAGCTCAGTGAGCACAGCCTTGCCATTGAGAAGGGTAGACACAGGAAAACATGGCTCCCTGTAGAGGAAAGGCTGTGCAACCACTGCACAACAGCAGAACCTGAGACAGAGCTGCATTTCCTGAGAAAATGTAAAAAATATAAAACAATTAGTGTGTGTCATTTCACCAAATTTGAAACCCTTATTCAAGGTTTCAAAGACCTCTCTGATGAGGATAGGCTACCCGTCCTGTTGGGGGAGGACGCAGAGAGCTGTGGGTTGGCAGCGCACTACATTGCTGCCTGACATAAGTTGAGGGACAGTGTCTGACAGACCAATAAACCTGCACATGTACTCTACTGTATGGTTATTGTTGAATGTATGGTTATTTTGACCCTTGGTTATTGTTGTTACTGTTGTCCCGTTGACAAATTTGATTCTTATTATTTTCGTATTGTAAATATCCAAAGTAAGCTTTGGCAATATGTACATTGTTACGTCATGCCAACAAAGCAAATTGAATTGAAAATTGAGAGAGAATTAGACAGAGAGAGAGAGAGAGAGAGAGAGCGAGCGAGAGATAGACAGAGAGCGAGCGAGAGAGAGACAGAGAGAGAGAGAGAATTAGACAGAGAGAGACAGAGAGAGAGAGAGAGAGAGAGAGAGAGAGAGAGAATTAGACAGAGAGAGACAGAGAGAGAGAGAGAGAGAGAGAGAGAGAGAGAGAGAGAGAGAGAGAGAGAATTAGAACAGAGACAGAGAGAGAGAGAGAGAGAGAGACAGAGAGAGAGAGAGAGAGAGAGAGAGAGAGAGAGAGAGAGAGAGAGACAGAGACAGAGACAGAGAGAGAGAGAGAGAGAGAGAGAGAGAGAGACAGAGTGTGTGTTGGTACCTGTATTCCCTGTTCATGGTGATGCGTTCTAACTGGGCCTTGGACTCTCCATAGTACTGGCTCCCCCGGTACTCCTGGACCAGATGGTCCTCGATGTTCTGCCTGGAACTGGTTACCCTGTCTGGGTCAGAGTCTGGGGGAGGGGGGTTGGAGAAAACGGGAGGGGAAGGGATAGAGGGGCCACAACAGAGGTAAATGGAGGGTAAACAGGAAATGAAGAGACAACATATTACTCCCATTGGATGACCTGACTAATCCCGCCCACTGACTCTGCTCCTTAGCCAATCAGAACTCACCGTCTGCATCTTTTATCCTGTTGAAGGCGATGGCGGTAGAATCTCCGTTGATCACGTCCAGGAAGAAGTCAGCTGGGTTGTTGTGGGGTTCACAAGTGTACCCTGGGTAATGTGATGACATCATAGTTGTAATTACATTGTTTATAGATACAGATAAGGTTTGGATACAGGAAAGGTTGAAACATTGATACACTGAACGTATCTCAAATGCATCTCATCTTAGTAACCTCTAAAGACAGACAATAGAATGATGAATATAATAACTGTTATTAAGTAACTCTTGACATTTCATAACTTGGTTTGCCAGCAGAGAGCTGAGGCTACACTGTCTGGTTAGCAGGAGGAGTGTGATTTAGAATCACTAGAAACATGACATTTGTAATGATTTAGTCTCACCAATGTTAGAGAAGTAGTCCAGAGCGCTCTGAGCGGGGCCGTGGTAAACCTGTTTACCGCTAACCAGTAGAGTCAGACTGTCAAACAGACGGTAGATGGAGTAACGAGGCTGGTGGATGGACAGGATGATGGTACGGCCATGACTAGACATCCTGATAGAGAGAGAGGAGGAGGAGGAGGGTTAGAGTTACAATACCCAGACTACAGTACCCAGACTACAGTACCCAGACTACAGTACCCAGACTGCAATACACAGACTGCAAAACCCAGACTACAGTACCCAGACTACAGTACCCACCCAGACTACAGTACCCACCCAGACTACAATACCCAGACTACAGTACCCAGACTACAGTACCCAGACTACAGTACCCAGACTACAGTACCCAGACTACAGTACCCAGACTGCAACACCCACCCAGACTACAGTACCCAGACTACAGTACCCAGACTACAGTACCCAGACTACAGTACCCAGACTACAGTACCCACCCAGACTACAACACCCAGACTGCAAAACCCAGACTGCAAAACCCAGACTGCAATACCCAGACTGCAATACCCAGACTGCAATACCCAGACTGCAACACCCAGACTGCAACACCCAGACTACAATACCCAGACTACAACACCCACCCAGACTACAATACCCAGACTACAACACCCACCCAGACTACAATACCCAGACTACAACTCCCACCCAGACTACAGTACCCAGACTGCAACACCCACCCAGACTACAATACCCAGACTACAGTACCCAGACTACAGTACCCAGACTGCAACACCCAGACTGCAACACCCAGACTGCAACACCCACCCAGACTACAATACCCAGACTACAACACCCAGACTACAGTACCCAGACTACAACACCCACCCAGACTACAATACCCAGACTACAACACCCAGACTACAACACCCACCCAGGCTACAACACCCACCCACCCAGACTACAACACCCAGACTGCAACACCCAGACTGCAACACCCAGACTGCAACACCCAGACTGCAACACCCAGACTGCAACACCCAGACTACAATACCCAGACTGCAACACCCAGACTGCAACACCCAGACTGCAACACCCAGACTGCAACACCCAGACTGCAATACCCAGACTACAACACCCAGACTACAACACCCAGACTACAACACCCACCCAGGCTACAACACCCACCCACCCACACTAAAATACCCAGACTACAACTCCCACCCAGACTACAATACCCAGACTACAACACCCACACAGGCTACAATACCCAGACTACAACACCCACCCACCCAGACTACAATACCCACCCAGACTACAACACCCACCCACCCAGACTACAATACCCAGACTACAACACCCACACACA
>NC_042961.1:61842261-61927261 GCF_901001165.1 Salmo trutta
AGTACATCAATAGGTGTAGTGCCATAAAATCTTAAAAGAAGATGTTCTCGTTAAAACGTGGATTAGAATCTGTGCCTCACGCGCAGGCAGCCTGACCATATTCCATACTGAAGTTGGGACAGATGCCTGGTAAACTACACAACAGCACTGCTGAAAAACAACGACAGTTGTTAACACAATTTATTTTCAAAAGATTTGACTGCTAAACGGTGGTCCCTGTTCTCCTTCGTTCTCGTTTTACTTTGGTAAGTAAAGTGGCAGATTGTTGGGGAGAAAAACATCAAGGAAAGATTTGCTAGCTACCTTAGCTGGGTCATTTTAGCACGCTACCTTAGCTGGGTCATTTTAGCCAGCTACCTTAGCTGGGTCATTTTAGCCAGCGACGTTAGCTGGGTAATTTTAGTCAGCTACGTTAGCTGGGTAATTTTAGTCAGCTACGTTAGCTGGGTAATTTTAGCCAGCTAGCTTAGCTGGGTAATTTTAGCCAGCTAGCTTAGCTGGGTAATTTTAGCTAGCTAGCTTAGCTGGGTAATTTTAGCTAGCTAGCTTAGCTGGGTAATTTTAGCTAGCTAGCTTAGCTGGGTAATTTTAGCTAGCTAGCTAACGTTAGCTCTCTAGCTAATCCTCCATGAACATGATACATTTTTATCTGTTGTAGGCGTTGGTGTTAGCTAGCTAGCTACAATTTTGATTTCTGTTTATAGCAAGTGTGTGTGAGAGAGAGAGTGAGATGATTACAATAACTTTAGAAAACATTGTCATTTCAACGTTGTCATGCTAACTATGTGTGTGCATCTGTGTGTGAGAGATCGATAGTGAGATGGTACATGAATAAGACCATGAACTAGGCTAATTCTTGAAACGTGTCCCCCCCAATGGATGTGAAGAGTTTCTTGTTTCAGAGATCCTTGTGTATTTTGTATATGACAATACCATACATGTTGCCTATCCCATATCCCCCTCAACACTCATTCTGATATTACACCTCTGAACTGCCTTTTTCAATTCTTGATCCTCTGTTTTTTTGCAGGAATTTTCTAGCTTGGATGGAAGGATGGAACAAAGGGAAGGAATAGAGAAGTTATCCAGCCTGCTGACTAAGAATGGAAATAAGACTATGCTTTTCTGTCTAGCTCTCTCAGTCTGTCTGCTTGACTGCCAGATTGCTGAGAGGCAACATAGTCAACGTACTTTCTAGGCTAAGTCTAACTTAGTGAAGACCTTAGGTAATGGTTAATCATGATTCGTCTCCGTCTTTACAGTTCCTGAAACATGTGCTATTTCCAACATATCCAACTGAAATAGCGCCGCTTCTAGTAACATATCCAACTGAAATAGCGCCGCTTCTAGTAACATATCCAACTGAAATAGCGCCGCTTCTAGTAACCTATCCAACTGAAATAGCACCGCTTCTAGTAACCTATCCAACTGAAATAGCACCGCTTCTAGTAACATATCCAACTGAAATAGCACCGCTTCTAGTAACATATCCAACTGAAATAGCACCGCTTCTAGTAACATATCCAACTGAAATAGCACCGCTTCTAAAAATATAAGATTGTAAAGCAAATCAAAACCTATTTTAACTCAGCTTCTTTTTTTTCAAGTGCAAAAACATTGTGTCCTGATTCAACAGAATGTAAAGTCATGTAATGTTTCTCCCATTTCCCTCTAACTCTTTCTCCCTGTCGCTCACTCAAACACTTGAGCAATTGTAGAGGAGAGGAAGATATTTGACAGTTACACCCATTTACAACAACGTTTGTTGCAGGATTCACATGACAGACATAACTTTTGAACAATACTATTTTATTATTGTCTCTTTATTGCCTCTTTACTCACACTTACATTTTTGGGGATTTTGTCCGGGACAATGTCATCAGGATTATGGACCGGTGTGTCTATGTAACAGTGTAGGTTCCGTCCCTCTCTTCGCACGAACCCGGGCTCGAACCAGGGACCCTTGCACACATCAACAACTGACACCCCACGAAGCAACGTTACCCATCGCGCCACAAAAGCCGCGGCCCTCGCAACGCAAGGGGAAACCCTACTTCAAGTCTCAGAGCGAGTGACGTCACTGATTGAAACGCTATTAGCGAGCACCACCGCTAACTAACTAGCCATTTCACATCGGTTACATCTATAAAAAATGTACTAGGATTAAGCAAAACTTTATATGGACATTTGAGATAATATAATACAAAATCTGGGAAACCAGGCCTGGTATTCATAGCCGACTTGGAAAAGACTTTTGATAAAGTACGGCTGGAATTTATATATAAATGCCTGGACTATTTACATTTTGGAGAATCTCTTATATAAATGGGTTAAAGTTATGTATAGTAACCCTAGGTGTAAAATAGTAAATAATGGCTACATTTACATTACATTTAAGTCATTTAGCAGACGCTCTTATCCAGAGCGACTTACAAATCGGTGCATTCACCTTATGATATCCAGTGGAACAACCACTTTACAATAGTGCATCTACTTCTCAGAGAGTATTACACTGTCGAGAGGAGTAAAACAAGGTTGTCCACTGTCAGCATATATATTTATTATGGCCATCGAAATGTTATCTAACAATAATATCAGGGCTTAAAAACAAAAAAAAGGCGTCATTGTACGCTGACGATTCATGTTTTCTTTCAAATCCGCAATTTGGCTCCCTGCACATTCTCATAGAGGATCTCAATATATTTTCTAAGCTCTCTGAATTAAAATCGAATTATGATAAGTGTGCTATATTACATATTGGATCACAAAAAAAACAAAAAACTTTTACATTACCGTGTAGTTCACCAATAAAATGGACTGACGGGGATGTGGACATACTCGGTAAACATATCCCGAAATAAACAAATGATCTCACTGCAATACATTTTAATAGAAAGTTAGCCAAATTAGATACACTTCTGCTACCATGGAAAGGACAACACCTGTCTATTTGTGGAAAAATTGCCCTGATTAATTATTTTGTCATATCCCAGTTTACCTATTTATTTATGGCCCCATCTATGACTTGTTTTCTAAATTATATGAGCAAAACAAATATTCCACTTTATTTGGAGTGGCAAGCCAGACAAAATTAAACAGGCCTATTTATATAATGAATATGGGAGGGCAGAAATGATTAAATATGAAAGCATTAGACCTTTCACTAAAGGCTTCAGTCATACAAAAGTTATACTTAAATCCGAACTGGTTCTCTAGCAGATCAGTAAGAATGTCTCACCCCATGTTCAATAACGGCCTTTTTCCCTTTATTCAGATTACAATCTCTCACTACCGGTTATTTGAAAACGTAATTATCTCCAAAATATCGCTATTTTTAAAACAAGCAATATAAAGCTGGTTGCAATTTCAGTTTAATCCACCAGAAAATACAGAACAAATATTATAAGAAATATTGTGGTTAAACTGAAATATACTAAATTGATTAAAAACAAACATTTTTAGAAATGGTATAATTTTGTAAATTATATCATAAATAGGACTGGTGGAATTATGTAAAAAAAATATATGGAAATGTCTGCTCTATCCAAAATTACAATCAAATGATTGCAGCATTACATCAAAAATTGAGGAGGCTAGTAGAAAGAGGAGAAGGTAAGGAACTTGTCTGTTGGCATTAAAGACCAAAACTGTCTGAAGTAAATTGTGATAAATAAAAAAAAAGTACCAATTTCATTTAAGGACCAACATTTTGTACAGCTGCGCAATACAGGAGATTTTTGATGTACTGATTCCATGGCAACATGGAACTGATACACTAAACAACGCCAGATTGAAAACTTTTAGATTTTCCAATTATTATGCAACACTCTTGCAACCGATAGAATGTTATATATATAGGAGATACAACCATCCCAGCTCTGCAGATTTTGCTGTGAAGAGACAGAATCATTAGATCACTTGTTTAGGTAGTGTCCATATGTAGTTTGTTTTTGATTGCAAGTTCAGGAATGGCAAAAAGAATGTGCAACATTTACTTGGAGCTACGGTAACACTGCAAATAGCAATACTGCGTGATTTTAAAAGTCATAGTATATCGTTCAATATTATAATAAGACTTGTTTAACTTTAATTTACAATCTGTAGAAGCTATGAGAATAGAAAGGTTCAGAACATTTGTGAAACATCACAGCACAGTAGAAAAATATATGGAAATTAAATATCAAAACTGGATGGTGTTCAGAGATAGATGGGAGGGGTTGAGGTTAGCTGAAGGGTGGGACTAAAAACTAACAAAGAGGAGTGTATATCAGGTGATGTTGCTGTAGGTAGGGAGTATATAAAGGGGTATATCAGGTGGTGTTGCTGTAGGTAGGGAGTGTATAATGGGGTATATCAGGTGATGTTGCTGTAGGTAGGGAGTATATAATGGGGTATATCAGGTGATGTTGTAAGTAGGGAGTATATAATGGGGTATATCAGGTGATGTTGCTGTAGGTAGGGAGTATATAATGGGGTATATCAGGTGATGTTGCTGTAGGTAGGGAGTATATAATGGGGTATATCAGGTGATGTTGTAAGTAGGGAGTATATAATGGGGTATATCAGGTGATGTTGTAAGTAGGGAGTATATAATGGGGTATATCAGGTGATGTTGTAGGTAGGGAGTATATAATGGGGTATATCAGGTGATGTTGTAGGTAGGGAGTATATAATGGGGTATATCAGGTGATGCTGTGGGTAGGGAGTATATAATGGGGTATATCAGGTGATGTTGTAGGTAGGGAGTATATAATGGGGTATATCAGGTGATGTTGTAGGTAGGGAGTATATAATGGGGTATATCAGGTGATGTTGTAGGTAGGGAGTATATAATGGGGTATATCAGGTGATGTTGTAGGTAGGGAGTATATAATGGGGTATATCAGGCGATGTTGCTGTAGGTAGGGAGTATATAATGGGGTATATCAGGTGATGTTGCTGTAGGTAGGGAGTGTATAATGGGGTATATGAGGTGATGTTGCTGTAGGTAGGGAGTATATAATGAGGTATATCAGGTGTCGTTGTAGGTAGGGAGTATATAATGGGGTATATCAGGTGATGTTGTAGGTAGGGAGTATATAATGGGGTATATCAGGTGATGCTGCTGTAGGTAGGGAGTATATAATGGGGTATATCAGGTGATGTTGCTGTAGGTAGGGAGTATATAAGAGGTATATCAGGTGATGTTGTAGGTAGGGAGTATATAATGGGGTATATCAGGTGATGCTGTAGGTAGGGAGTATATAATGGGGTATATCAGGTGATGTTGCTGTAGGTAGGGAGTATATAATGAGGTATATCAGGTGATTTTGTAGGTAGGGAGTATATAATGGGGTATATCAGGTGATGTTGTAGGTAGGGAGTATATAATGGGGTATATCAGGTGATGTTGCTGTAGGTAGGGAGTATATAATGAGGTATATCAGGTGATGTTGTAGGTAGGGAGTATATAATGGGGTATATCAGGTGATGTTGTAGGTAGGGAGTATATAATGGGGTATATCAGGTGATGTTGCTGTAGGTAGGGAGTATATAATGGGGTATATCAGGTGATGTTGCTGTAGGTAGGGAGTATATAATGGGGTATATCAGGTGATTTTGCTGTAGGTAGGGAGTATATAATGGGGTATATCAGGTGGTTTTGCTGTAGGTAGGGAGTATATAATGGGGTATATCAGGTGTTGCTGTAGGTAGGGAGTATATAATGGGGTATATCAGGTGTTGCTGTAGGTAGGGAGTATATAATGGGTATATCAGGTGTTGCTGTAGGTAGGGAGTATATAATGGGGTATATCAGGTGATGTTGCTGTAGGTAGGGAGTATATAATGGGGTATATCAGGTGATGTTGTAGGTAGGGAGTATATAATGGGGTATATCAGGTGATGTTGTAGGTAGGGAGTATATAATGGGGTATATCAGGTGATGCTGTAGGTAGGGAGTATATAATGGGGTATATCAGGTGATGCTGTAGGTAGGGAGTATATAATGGGGTATATCAGGTGATGTTGTAGGTAGGGAGTATATAATGGGGTATATCAGGTGATGTTGTAGGTAGGGAGTATATAATGGGGTATATCAGGTGATGCTGTGGGTAGGGAGTATATAATGGGGTATATCAGGTGATGTTGTAGGTAGGGAGTATATAATGGGGTATATCAGGTGATGTTGTAGGTAGGGAGTATATAATGGGGTATATCAGGTGATGTTGTAGGTAGGGAGTATATAATGGGGTATATCAGGTGATGTTGTAGGTAGGGAGTATATAATGGGGTATATCAGGTGATGTTGCTGTAGGTAGGGAGTATATAATGGGGTATATCAGGTGATGTTGCTGTAGGTAGGGAGTATATAAGAGGTATATCAGGTGATGTTGTAGGTAGGGAGTATATAATGGGGTATATCAGGTGATGCTGTAGGTAGGGAGTATATAATGGGGTATATCAGGTGATGTTGCTGTAGGTAGGGAGTATATAATGAGGTATATCAGGTGATTTTGTAGGTAGGGAGTATATAATGGGGTATATCAGGTGATGTTGTAGGTAGGGAGTATATAATGGGGTATATCAGGTGATGTTGCTGTAGGTAGGGAGTATATAATGGGGTATATCAGGTGATGTTGTAGGTAGGGAGTATATAATGGGGTATATCAGGTGTTGCTGTAGGTAGGGAGTATATAAGAGGTATATCAGGTGATGCTGTAGGTAGGGAGTATATAATGGGGTATATCAGGTGATGTTGCTGTAGGTAGGGAGTATATAATGGGGTATATCAGGTGATTTTGCTGTAGGTAGGGAGTATATAATGGGGTATATCAGGTGGTGTTGCTGTAGGTAGGGAGTATATAATGGGGTATATCAGGTGTTGCTGTAGGTAGGGAGTATATAAGAGGTATATCAGGTGATGTTCACCTCTCACACACACACTATAGTTAATAATTACACATAGCAGCTCAACAAAAAAAGCGGCTGGTTATATGACTATGTAATGCCTACTGTAAACACACAGACTGCTCGCTCTGTGTGTGTGTGTGTGTCTGTGTGTGCGTGTGTATGTGTGTGTGTAGGGCGGTTGACGTGTGGGCTGCAGGCTGTCTCTTCGTAGAGATGTTGACAGGAGAACCTCTGTTTCCTGGAGACTCTGACATCGACCAGTTATACCACATCATCAGGTGCTTTGGTGAGGACTGTACACACACACACACACACACACACACACACACACACACACACACACACACACACACACACATACCTGATCACTCAGGTGATGGGTCAACACCGACAGCACAACACCTACAGTTTCTAAAATGGAATCCACCTGTGGGAAATTCAATTGCTTGGACATGATTTGGAAAGGCAAACACCTGTCTATATAAGGTCCAACAGTTGACAGTTAATGTCCGAGTTAAAACCAAGCCATGAGGTCGAAGGAATTGTCCTTAGAGCTCTGAGACAGGATTGTGTCGAGGCACAGATCTGGGGAAGGGTACCAAAACATTTCTCCAACACTCAAGGTCCCCAAGAACACAGTGGCCTCCATCATTCTTAAATGAAACAAGTTTGGAACCACTCAGACTTTTCGTACAGCTGACCACCCGGCCAAACTGAGCAATCGGGGTAGAAGGGCCTTGATCAGGGAGGTGACCAAGAACCCGATGGTCACTCTGAAAGAGCTCCAGAGTTCCTCTGTGGAGATGGGAGAACCTTCCAGAAGGACAACCATCTCTGTAGCGCTCCACCAATCAGGCCTTTATGGTAGAGTGGTTGACGGAAGCCACTCCTCAAGAAAAGGCACATCACAGCCTGCTTGGAGTTTGCCAAAAGGCACCTAAAGACTCTCAGACCATGAGAAACAAGATTCTCTGGTCTGATGAAACCAAGATTGAACTCTTTGGCCTGAATGCCAAGCATCACATCTGGAGGAAACCTTGCACCATCCCTACAGTGAAGCATGGTGGTGGCAGAAAGCTGCGGGGACTGGTAGACTAGTCAGGACCTCAGAATGGGGTGAAGGTTCACCTTCCAACAGGACAACGACCCTAAGCACACAGCCAAGACAACGCAAGAGTGGATTCGGGACAAATCTCTGAATGTCCTTGAGTGGCCCAGCCAGAGCCCGGACATGAACCCGATCTAACATCTCTGGAGAGACCTGGAAATAGCTGTGTAGCAACGCTTCCCATCCATCCTGAAAGAGCTTGAGAGGATCTGCAGAGAAGAATGGGAGGAATTCCCCAAATACAGGTGTGCCAAGCTTGTAGCTTCATACCCAAGAAGACTCGAGGCTGTAATCGCTGCCAAAGGTGCTTCAACAAAGTACTGAGTAAACGGTCGGAATACTTACGTAAATGTGATATTTCTAGAACCTGTTTTTGCTTTGTCATTATGGGGTATTGTGTGTAGATTGATGAGGGGGGGGGGGGGGGGAATTACTAAAAAAAAATAGAATAAGCCTGTAACCTAACAAAATATGGAAAATTCAAGGGGTCTGAATACTTTTTGAAGGCACTGTTTAATTTCTTCTTGTATCTTTCCACACGCTCTCCTCTCAACTTTTTTCCTTCCCTTGTGGACTTCAGCTGTCTGTGACCAGGCGATAAAAACATTTCTAAGGCAAACCTTCATATCATAACCAGTAATCGAAGCTAGCTGTCCTCCGGCTACACCATGGTGCTCCCCTACAGAGTGCTGTTGAGGCTACTGTAGACCTTCATTGCAAAACAGTGTGTTTTAATCAAGTATTTGGTGATGTGAATATATTTAGTATAGTTTTATCTAAAGTTTTAGTACAGTAATAGTAACATCCTAGGTGATCCACTGGGAGACACACCTACTCCCAGCTCCCCCTCTCCAGTCTCCCATGGTGACCCACTGGGAGACACGCCTACTCCCAGCTCCCCCAGTGACCCACTGGGAGACACGCCTCCTCCCAGCTCCCCCTCTCCAGTCTCCCATGGTGACCCACTGGGAGACACGCCTACTCCCAGCTCCCATGGTGACCCACTGGGAGACACGCCTCATCCCAGCTCCCCCTCTCCAGTCTCCCATGGTGACCCACTGGGAGACACGCCTCCTCCCAGCTCCCCCTCTCCAGTCTCCCATGGTGACCCACTGGGGACACGCCTACTCCCAGCTCCCCCTCTCCAGTCTCCCATGGTGACCCACTGGGGGACACGCCTCCTCCCAGCTCCCCCTCTCCAGTCTCCCATGTTGACCCACTGGGAGACACGCCTCCTCCCAGTCTCCCATGGTGACCCACTGGGAGACACGCCTCCTCCCAGTCTCCCATGGTGACCCACTGGGGGACACGCCTCCTCCCAGCTCCCCCTCTCCAGTCTCCCATGGTGACCCACTGGGGGACACGCCTACTCCCAGCTCCCCCTCTCCAGTCTCCCATGGTGACCCACTGGGAGACACGCCTACTCCCAGCTCCCCCGGTGACCCACTGGGGGACACGCCTCCTCCCAGCTCCCCCTCTCGACGTGACTCCCAATGGATCAATATGGGAGATTGTTTGTTGTTACATGTTGAAAGTAATTTCTTATATAAGATAATGGACTTATGAAAGCAGGGGATTTCAGGATAGCACTGGCCCATGACCCCAGCGTGTGTGTGTGTGTGTGTGTGTGTGTGTGTGTGTGTTCTCCTGCTGAGTCTCAGAACCAGTCCCTTTCCTTCCTCTGATTCAATAGGTATTATTTAGGAAATATCTGGGTTTAATATTACTTAGGGTAGTGTGTGTGTGTGTGTGTGTGTGTCTCCTCCTGCTGGTCTCCTGAACCTGCTTCCTTCCTCTGATACAAAGGGTAAAGTTTAGAGTCATGTGTTTGATCTGAGTGGTCTTTTATGTTATCATGTACGGCCCCCCTCCTCCCCAGGTGAATTCGCTTCACACACACAGTAGCACAACACGCACGTTGTGTCGTTTAACAGACGCTCTTATCTAGAGCCACTTCCAGTTCATTTAGAATTGAACCATAGAATTCTAGTCTCCCCATTATAATAGGATCATTATAATAGGATCATTATAATAGGATAAGAAAGCATTCTCTCAGACTGATATGGTTACCTCTGTAAAGACCACAGACTATAGTAAATTGATATGGTCGGGGTGGTACACAGAAGATATCCCTATTTGGTAAAAGACCAAGTCCATATTATAGCTAGAACAGCTCATATAAGCAAAGAGAAACGACAGGTGTGATGGTGTGGGGGTTGCTTTGCTGGTGACCGTCTGTGATTTATTGAGAATTCAAGGCACATTTAACCAGCATGGCTACCACAGCATTCTGCAGCGATACGCCATTCAATCTGGTTAGTGCTTAGTGGGACTATCATTTGTTTTTCAACAGGACATTGACCCAACACACCTCCAGTCTGTGTAAGGGCTATTTGACCAAGGAGAGTGATGGAGTGCTGCATCAGATGACCTGACCTCCACAATCACCCGACCTCAACCCATTTGAGATGGTTTGGGATGAGTTGGACCGCAGAGTGAACGAAAAGCAGCCAACAAATGCTCAGCATATGAGGGAACTCTTTCAAGACTATTGGAAAAGCATTCCTCATGAAGCTGGTTGAGAGAATGCCAAGAGTGTGCAAAGCTGTCATCAAGGCAAAGGGTGGCTACTTTGAAGAATCTAAAATATATAAAAAATATATATTTGTTTAACACTTTTTTTGGTTACTACATGATTCCATATGTGTTATTTCATAGTTTTGATGTCTTCACTATTATTCCAAAATGGAAAAAATATTAAAAATATAGAAAATCCCTTGAATGAGAAGGTGTGTCCAAACCTTTGACTGGTACTGTATTTATATATATATAAAAGTTTTGTACTCAGTATATACTATATATATATATATATACTGAGTACAAAACACCACCCACACACACCCTTGACTGGTACACATACACACACACACACACACACACACACATACATACATACATACATACATCCATACATCCATCCATACATCCATCCATCCATCCATACATCCATCCATCCATCCATCCATCCATACATACATCCATACATCCATACATCCATACATCCATACATCCATACATCCATACATACATACATACATACATACATACATCCATACATACATACATACATATATATATATGCCTGATTAAATCTCAACAACAGCGTCGAGTCGACTTACTTCAGATCTACGAGAATGTCTTTGGTGGTGGTCTTCCTCTTGATACACAGACAGCCGCTCCTCTGCGTCACTTTATAGTGGATGTTATGGAAACTAACGGTTGAACCTTGAAGGGACTTGGCGGCACCAATAGACTCATATTTAGGAGTCCCGTTAGTTCCGGTGTCCTCCATCTCCGGGTTCTGGCTGTTTAACTGCTCCGACATTCTGACGGTGCTCTCCTATTAGAGAAATAATAGGGATATGTCTGTCAGAAATGAGACAGAGAGGTAGCCTGTGGGAATAATTATAGAGGACATGTCTGTCAGAAATGAGACAGCGAGGTAGCCTGTGGGAATAATTATAGAGGACATGTCTGTCAGAAATGAGACAGCGAGGTAGCCTGTGGGAATAATTATAGAGGACATGTCTGTCAGAAATGAGACAGCGAGGTAGCCTGTGGGAATAATTATAGAGGACATGTCTGTCAGAAATGAGACAGCGAGGTAGCCTGTGGGAATAATTATAGAGGACATGTCTGTCAGAAATGAGACAGCGAGGTAGCCTGTGGGAATAATTATAGAGGACATGTCTGTCAGAAATGAGACAGAGAGGTAGCCTGTGGGAATAATTATAGAGGACATGTCTGTCAGAAATGAGACAGAGAGGTAGCCTGTGGGAATAATTATAGAGGACATGTCTGTCAGAAATGAGACAGCGAGGTAGCCTGTGGGAATAATTATAGAGGACATGTCTGTCAGAAATGAGACAGAGAGGTAGCCTGTGGGAATAATTATAGAGGACATGTCTGTCAGAAATGAGACAGAGAGGTAGCCTGTGGGAATAATTATAGAGGACATGTCTGTCAGAAATGAGACAGCGAGGTAGCCTGTGGGAATAATTATAGAGGACATGTCTGTCAGAAATGAGACAGCGAGGTAGCCTGTGGGAATAATTATAGAGGACATGTCTGTCAGAAATGAGACAGAGAGGTAGCCTGTGGGAATAATTATGACGGGTGCATTTGGCTGGTTTCTTTCTGCAACAGTAAAGTGATATCATGTAAACATTGCCTATTGCTCTCTACCGTTCTCATCTGAAAGTTAAACAACAGTAGCATTAATTCATATGAATTCATTATCGTTAAAAAAAAAAAAAAACATTTTCAGTCGCCAATAATTGTTCAATCAAAAATAGGCTACATATTTAGTGTCACTTACCCTGCGCTTGTAACGGAAAGTTCACGCTAAACTAACGTTACTCTCTGTCAACGAATGTAATCCTCCTTGCGGTGGACTCTGTACCGTGCGTTGAATAACCTATCTGGAGAGATATGTATGTGGTGTTGGTGTCTTCAGCACGTTTTGTAGTTTTACAGCCCTGCCGTGCGGCCAGAGTTTGATAAGAGGAAACCGCTACATAACAGAAGAACAGCGGCTTGATCAGCGGCAAGGATATATAATTACGTCCCAAATGGCGCCCTATTCCCTACACAGCGTAAACCCCAATGTGCTGTCAATGCAATTTTTTGTTATTGTTGAGGAAACCTGTTTTACTTAATATATCTGAGTACAGTTACTAAAAGTGATATTGTAGTCATTACTCAAACTGATAAGCTGTTTTGTATAAGTTTGAACATTTTGAATAACACCCCCACTAAGCCACGCCTCCAATAACATTTCCCCATTGACTAAATTTGTTAGTGACAGAAGCTTTCCATCCAATTGGTTGTTATTTTTAAGCTTTACCCTAATACAGTGGCCTGAAACTCATGGTTTACAGGCCACATCAGGAATGCAAGTAGGGTTGCACAATTCCAGTAACTTTCCCAGATCTTTCAACAAAAATCCTGGTTGGAGGATTTCCATTTACCTTCCAACCTGGATTTTTATGAAGAAAAAATGTGGAAATGTACCATAATTTTGCAACCCTACCTGCAAGTCAAAGTGGCTTGCAAAGTGATATGTAATTCCTATTGGAATCCAGCCAGAGTTAGGATATCCAAGAGTATACATTTTTATTCAACCACAAAATGCATTCAGAATAACTGCCAGGGTTAGGAACAGTGTGGGGGGATTTAAACTGTAACAACAACTGATTGGATTAGTTTAGAAAAAAAAGTATGTTATTTATCTTTGTGTGGCATTAGATTAATCAATAAATCATTCAATGTACATGCCATAACACAGAAATTTAAAAAACAATTCCACCCAAATTTACCTACAGTAGAGCATGTTGGGTAAAAAGTTAATTTGTTATCATAAAATGAAATTAGTTTTAGTTTATGTGATTTCTCATTTAGTTTTAAGTCAGTACCACAACTTTTTTTTAATGTAATAATTACTTTTCATTTACTTTGAGTTAAATTTACTAAAAGTATTTAAGTTTAAAAATGCCTTGGCGTTTATATTTCTGACCAGGGCCCATGTAGGGAATGTGGTGCCATTTGGAATTTAACCATGGCTTGTCTGTTTATGACCGAAACACATGTACTCACCTCTGGCTGGCCGTAAAATGGGATTGAATAATTCCCTTTTATAGCGAGGGTTTTGTAACAACAAATAAGAGGCTCTCAACTACACGCGTTGTAGACCTAACGTCCTGGCCCAGAGCTACCTTAAATAAGGGTTACACCTTATTACACACACACACACACGCGCGTTGTAGACCTAACGTCCTGGCCCAGAGCTACCTTAAATAAGGGTTACACCTTATTACACACACACACACACACACACACACACACACACACACACACACACACACACCTGTTTATGGCAGGCATGACCTCTCACACAAAATCCCATTGTGTGTGTAGGTTCTCTTATACAACGTCAAATGTTGTACACATGTTATCTGGCAGGAGAGAGAGTTTGTTCAATGTACTAAGGGCGTGGACAGGCTCTTCCTTTTGTTAACTATCTGAATATGTATCCTAAATTGTATTCTATTCCCTATATAGTGCACTACTACTGATGAGGGCCCATTGGCATTATATTCCCTATATAGTACACTACTTTTGACCAGGGCCCACAGGGTTTTTCCATGGCCAAAGGAAGGGCCCAACATCGTAAAGTACAGTTACACAACTTCAATACGTCTTTCTACCATTGAGCCACTAGAGGGTGCTATCTATCTATCCATCTCACCACCAGCGAAAGAGTGAGATAGAGAGAGAGAGGGTGCTATCTATCCATCCATCTCACCACCAGCGAAAGAGTGAGATAGAGAGAGAGAGGGTGCTATCTATCTATCCATCTCACCACCAGCGAAAGAGTGAGATAGTAGAGAGAGAGGGTGCTATCTATCTATCCATCTCACCACCAGCCAAAGAGTGAGATAGTAGAGAGAGAGGGTGCTATCTATCTATCCATCTCACCACCAGCCAAAAAGTGAGATAGTAGAGAGAGAGGGTGCTATCTATCTATCCATCTCACCACCAGCGAAAGAGTGAGATAGAGAGAGAGGGTGCTATCTATCTATCCATCTCACCACCAGCGAAAGAGTGAGATAGTAGAGAGAGGGTGCTATCTATCTCACGACCAGAGAAAGAGAGAGTGCTCTGTGTCTGTCCGTCCGTCCGTCTGTCCACCCGTCCATCCATCCATCCATCCATCTATCTATCACCACCAGCGAAAGAGATAGTGAGACAGAGAGACAGAGAGAGATAGTGAGAGAGATAGAGAGAGGGAGAGAGATAAACAGAGAGATAGAGAGAGCGAGAGAGAGGGACAGAGATAGAGACAGAGACAGAGAGACAGAGATAAAGAGCTATACAGTACCAGTCAAAAGTTTTAGAACACCTACTCATTCAAGGGTTTTTCTTTATTTTTCTATTTTCTACATTGTAGATTAATAGTGAAGACATCAAAACTATGAAATAATACATATGGAATCATGTAGTAACCAAAAAAGTGTTAAACAAATCGTATTATTTTTTATATTTGAGATTCTTCAAAGTAGCTACCCTTTGCCTTAATGACAGATTTGCTAACTCTTGGCATTCTCTCAGCACCACACTACAGACCAGAACGCTGAGCTGTAGTCAATTAACAGCATTTTCACATAGGTGTTTGTTTTGTCCAGGTGGGAAAGGGCAGTGTGGAACCCGATTGAGACTGCGTCATCTGTGGATCTGTTTGAGCGGTATGCAAATTGGAGTGGTCTTGGGTTTCCGGGATAATGTTGTTGATGTGAGCCATGACCAGCCTTTCATGGCTACCGACATGAGTTCTACGGGGAGGTAGTCATTTAGGCAGGTTACCTTCATATTCTTGGACACAGGGACTATGGTGGTCTGCTTTAAACATGTGGGTATTACAGACTCGGTTAGGGAGAGGTTGAAAATGTCAGTGAAGACACTTGCCAGTTCGCGCATGAACTGAGTACACACCCTGGTAATCCGTCTGCCCCCGGGGCCTTGTGAATGTTGACCTGTTTAAAGGTCTTGCTCACATCTGCTATGGAGAGCGTGATCACACAGTCGTCTGGAACAGCTGGTGCTCTCATGCATGCTTCATTGTTGCTTGCCTTGAAGCGAGCATAAAAGGCATTTAGCTCGTCTGGTAGGCTTGTTTCACAGGGCAGCTCGCAGGTGGGTTTCCCTTTGTAGTCCATCATAGTTTGCAAGCCCTGCCACATCCGACTAGCTTCAGAGCCGGTGTTTTAGGATTCAATCTTAGTCCTGTATTGAAGCTTTGCCTGCTTGATGGTTCGTCTGAGGGCATAGTGGAATTTCTTATAAGCTTCCGGATTAGTGTCCCACTCCTTAAAAGCAGCAGCTCTAGCCTTTAGATCAGTGCGGATGTTCAAATCAAATCAAATTTATTTATATAGCCCTTCGTACATCAGCTGAAATCTCAAAGTGCTGTACAGAAACCCAGCCTAAAACCCCAAACAGCAAGCAATGCATGTGAAAGAAGCACGGTGGCTGGGAAAAACTCCCTAGGAAAAACTCCTGAGAAAGGCCAAAAACCTAGGAAGAAACCTAGAGAGGAACCAGGCTATGAGGGGTGGCCAGTCCTCTTCTGGCTGTGCCGGGTGGATATTATAACAGAACATGGTCAAGATGTTAAAATGTTCGTAAATGACCAGCATGGTCAAATAATAATAATCATAGTAATTGTCGAGGGTGCAACAAGCACGTACGGTGAACAGGTCAGGGTTCCGTAGCCGCAGGCAGAACAGTTGAAACTGGAGCAGCAGCATGGCCAGGTGGACTGGGGACAGCAAGGAGTCATCATGCCAGGTAGTCCTGAGGCATGGTCCTAGGGCTCAGGTCCTCCGAGAGAAAGAAAGAAAGAGAGAAAGAGAGAATTAGAGAGAGCATATTTACATTCACACAGGACACCGGATAAGACAAGAGAATACTCCAGATGTAACAGACTGACCCTAGCCCCCCGACACATAAACTACTGCAGCATAAATACTGGAGGCTGAGACAGGAGGGATCAGAAGACACTGTGGCCCCATCCGATGATACCCCCGGACAGGGCCAAACAGGCAGGATATAACCCCACCCACTTTGCCAAAGCACAGCCCCCACACCACTAGAGGGATATCTACAACCACCAACTTACCGTCCGAAGACAAGGCCGAGTATAGCCCACAAAGATGTCCGCCACGGCACAACCCAAGGGGGGGGCGCCAACCCAGACAGGAAGACCACGTCAGTGGCTCAACCTACTCAAGTGACGCACCCCTACCATGGACGGCATGGAAGAACACCAGTAAGTCAGTGACTCAGCCCCTGTAAAAGGGTTAGAGGCAGAGAATCCCAGTGGGAAGAGGGGAACCGACAAGGCAGAGACAGCAAGGGCGGTTCGTTGCTCCAGCCTTTCCGTTCACCTTCACACTCCTGGGCCAGACTATACTTAATCATAGGACCTACTGAAGAGATAAGTCTTCAGTAAAGACTTAAAGGTTGAGACTGAGTCTGCGTCTCTCACATGGGTAGGCAGACCATTCCATAAAAATGGAGCTCTATAGGAGAAAGCCCTACCTCCAGCCGTTTGCTTAGAAATTCTAGGGACAATTAGGAGGCCTGCGTCTTGTGACCGTAGCGTACGTGTAGGTATGTACGGCAGGACCAAATCGGAAAGATAGGTAGGAGCAAGCCCATGTAATGCTTTGTAGGTTAGCAGCAAAACCTTGAAATCAGCCCTTGCCTTAACAGGAAGCCAGTGTAGGGAAGCTAGCACTGGAGTAATATGATCAAATTTTTTGGTTCTAGTCAGGATTCTAGCAGCCGTATTTAGCACTAACTGAAGTTTGTTTAGTGCTTTATCCGGGTAGCCGGAAAGTAGAGCATTGCAGTAGTCGAGCCTAGAAGTAACAAAAGCATGGATTAATTTTTCTGCGTCATTTTTGGACAGAAAGTTTCTGATTTTTGCAATGTTACGTAGATGGAAAAAAGCTGTCCTTGAAGCAGTCTTGATATGTTCTTCAAAAGAGAGATCAGGGTCCAGAGTAACGCCGAGGTCCTTCACAGTTTTATTTGAGACGACTGTACAACCATCCAGATTAATTGTCAGATTCAACAGAAGATCTCTTTGTTTCTTGGGACCTAGGACAAGCATCTCTGTTTTGTCCGAGTTTAAAAGTAGAAAATTTGCAGCCATCCACTTCCTTATGTCTGAAACACAGGCTTCTAGCGAGAGCAATTTTGGGGCTTCACCATGTTTCATTGAAATGTACAGCTGTGTGTCGTCCGCATAGCAGTGAAATTTAACATTATGTTTTCGAATGACATCCCCAAGAGGTAAAATATATAGTGAAAACAATAGTGGTCCTAGAACGGAACCTTGAGGAACACCGAAATTTACAATTGATTTGTCAGAGGACGAACCATTCACAGAGACAAACTGATATCTTTCCGACAGATAAGATCTAAACCAGGCCAGAACTTGTCCATGTAGACCAATTTGGGTTTCCAATCTCTCCAAAAGAATGTGGTGATCGATGGTATCAAAAGCGGCACTAAGATCTAGGAGCATGAGGACAGATGCAGAGCCTCGGTCTGACGTCATTAAAAGGTCATTTACCACCTTCACAAGTGCAGTCTCAGTGCTATGATGGGGTCTAAAACCAGACTGAAGCGTTTCGTATACATTGTTTGTCTTCAGGAAGGCAGTGAGTTGCTGCGCAACAACTTTTTCTAAAATTTTTGAGAGGAATGGAAGATTCGATATGGGCCGATAGTTTTTTATAATTTCTGGGTCAAGATTCGGCTTTTTCAAGAGAGGCTTTATTACTGCCACTTTTAGTGAGCTTGGTACACATCCGGTGGATAGAGAGCCATTTATTATGTTCAACATAGGAGGGCCAAGCACAGGAAGCAGCTCTTTCAGTAGTTTAGTTGGAATAGGGTCCAGTATGCAGCTTGAGGGTTTGGAGGCCATGATTATTTTCATCATTGTGTCAAGAGATATAGTACTAAAACACTTTAGTATCTCCCTTGAGCCAAGGTCCTGGCAGAGTTGTGCAGACTCTGGACAATGAAGCCCTGGAGGAATACCCAGATTTAAAGAGGAGTCCGTAATTTGCTTTCTAATGATCATGATCTTTTCCTCAAAAAAGTTCATAAATTTATTACTGCTGAAGTGAAAGCCATCCTCCATTTGCGAATGCTGCTTTTTAGTTAGCTTTGCGACAGTGTCAAAAAGAAATTTCGGATTGTTCTTATTTTCCTCAATTAAGTTGGAAAAATAGGATGATCGTGCAGCAGTGAGGGCTCTTCGATACTGCACGGTACTGTCTTTCCAAGCTAGTCGGAAGACTTCCAGTTTAGTGTGGCGCCATTTCCGTTCCAATTTTCTGGAAGCTTGCTTCAGAGCTCGTGTATTTTCTGTATACCAGGGAGCTAGTTTCTTATGACAGATGTTTTTAATTTTTAGGGGTGCAACTGCATCTAGGGTATTGCGCAAGGTTGAATTGAGTTCCTCGGTTAGGTGGTTAACTGATTCTTGTCCTCTGACGTCCTTGGGTAGGCAGAGGGAGTCTGGAAGGGCATCAAGGAATCTTTGGGTTGTCTGAGAATTTATAGCACGACTTTTAATCTTCCTTGGTTGGGGTCTGAGTAGATTATTTGTTGCAATTGTAAACGCAATAAAATGGTGGTCCGATAATCCAGGATTATGAGGAAAAACATTAAGATCCACAACATTTATTCCATGGGACAAAACTAGGTCCAGAGTATGACTGTGGCAGTGAGTAGGTCCAGAGACATGTTGGACAAAACCCACTGAGTCGATGATGGCTCCGAAAGCCTTTTGGAGTGGGTCTGTGGACTTTTCCATGTGAATGTTAAAGTCACCAAAAATTAGAATATTATCTGCTATGACTACAAGATCCGATAGGAATTCAGGGAACTCAGTAAGGAACACTGCATATGGCCCAGGAGGCCTGTAAACAGTAGCTATAAAAAGTGATTGAGTAGGCTGCATAGATTTCATGACTAGAAGCTCAAAAGACGAAAACGTCATTGTTTTTTTTTTGTAAATTGAAATTTGCTATCGTAAATGTTAGCAACACCTCCGCCTTTGCCGGATGCACGGGGGGTTTGGTCACTAGTGTAACCAGGGGGTGAGGCCTCATTTAACACAGTAAATTCATCAGGCTTAAGCCATGTTTCAGTCAGGCCAATCACATCAAGATTATGATCAGTGATTAGTTCATTGACTATAACTGCCTTGGAAGTGAGGGATCTAACATTAAGTAACCCAATTTTGAGATGTGAAGTATCACAATCTCTTTCAATAATGGCAGGAATGGAGGAGGTCTTTATACTAGTAAGATTACTGAAGCGAACACCGCCATTTTTAATTTTGCCCAACCAAGATCGAGGCACAGACACGGTCTCAATGGGGAAAGCTGAGCTGACTACGCTAACTGTGCTAGTGGCAGACTCCACTAAGCTGGCAGGCTGGCTAACAGCCTGTTGCCTGGCCTGCACCCTATTTCATTGTGGAGCTAGAGGAGTTAGAGCCCTGTCTATGTTCGTAGATAAGATGAGAGCACCCCTCCAGCTAGGATGGAGTCCGTCACTCCTCAGCAGGCCAGGCTTGGTCCTGTTTGTGGGTGAATCCCAGAAAGAGGGCCAGTTATCTACAAATTCTATCTTTTGGGAGGGGCAGAAAACAGTTTTCATCCAGCGATTGAGTTGTGAGACTCTGCTGTAGAGCTCATCACTCCCCCTAACTGGGAGGGGGCCAGAGACAATTACTCGATGCCGACACATCTTTCTAGCTGATTTACACGCTGAAGCTATATTGCGCTTGGTGACCTCTGACTGTTTCATCCTAACATCGTTGGTGCCGACGTGGATAACAATATCTCTATACTCTCTACACTCGCCAGTTTTAGCTTTAGCCAGCACCGTCTTTAGATTAGCCTTAATGTCGGTAGCCCTGCCCCCTGGTAAACAGTGTATGATCGCTGGATGATTAGTTTTAAGTCTAATACTGCGGGTAATGGAGTCGCCAATGACTAGGGTTTTCAATTTGTCAGAGCTAATGGTGGGAGCCGTCGGCGTCTCAGACCCCACAACGGGAGGAGCAGAGACCAGAGAAGTCTCGGCCTCCGACTCCGACTCGCTTAACGGGGAGAACCGGTTGAAAGTTTCTGTCGGCTGAATAAGCGACACCGGTTGAGCATTCCTACAGCGTTTCCCTCCAGAAGCCATGAGAAAGATGTCCGGCTGCGGGGACCGTGCGAGGGGGTTTATACTAACGTTACTATCTGTACTTACTGGTGGCACAGACGCTGTTTCATCCTTTCCTACACTGAAATGACCCTTGCCTAACGATTGCGTCTGAAGCTGGGCTTGCAGCACAGCTATCCTTGCCGTAAGGCGATCGTTCTCCTGTATATTATGAGTACAACGACTGCAATTAGAAGGCATCATGTTAATGTTACTTAGCTTCGGCTGTTTGAAGTCCTGACGAACCATGTCCAGATAAAACCTCCGGGGTAGGAAAGTTGAATGAAAAAAAAGTTGAGTGAGGGAAAAAGTAAAAATATACGGTAATGAAAAAGTAAAAACCGTCAGGTAGCAAAGTAAAAACGGCAACAAAAACGCACAACAGCGTAAACAAGTCTGCCAGTTGTGACCGGAAACAGGAAACAAGAACAACCTCCCACCTGTAATCCATTGGCTTCTGGTTGGGATATGTACGTACGGTCACTGTGGGGACAACGTTGTCAATGCACTTATTGATGAAGCCGGTGACTGAGGTGATGTATTCCTCAATGCCATCGGATGAATCCCGGAACATATTCCAGTCTGTGCAGCAAAACAGTCCTGTAGCTTAGCATCCGTGTCATCTGACCACTTTTGTATTAAGCGAATCACTGGTTCCTTCCTTGCTATAGTTTTTTGCTTGTAAGCAGGAATCAGGAGGATAGAGTTATGGTCAGATTTGCCAAATGGAGGGTGAGGGAGAGCTTTGTATGCATCTCTGTGTGGAGTAAAGGTGGTCTAGATGGTCTACAGATTATCATGAGGTACATCAGGTACCTCAAAACCTTTTAAATATTAGACATCGCGTAGCAGCTGTTATTGACAAATAGACACACATCACCGCCCCTCGTCTTACCAGACGCAGCTGCTTATCATGAGGTACTCTACCTCAGGCGAGCAAAACCTCGAGACTTCCTTAATATTAGACATTGTGCACCAGCTATTGTTGACAAATAGACACACACCTCTACCCCTCGTCTTACCAGACGCAGCTGTTCTGTCCTGCCGATGCCCGGAAAACCCAGTCAACTCTATATTATCCGTGTCGTCGTTGTTCAGCCACGACTCGGTGAAACATAAGATATTACAGTTTTTAATGTCCTGTTGATAGTCTCGACCGTAGATCATAAAGCTTATTTTCCAGTGATTGCACGTTGGCCAATAGAATCAATGGTAATGGCGATTTACTCACTCGCCTACGAATCCTAACAAGGCACCCCTGTATCGCTTACATTTCTTCACGCAAATGACAGGGATTTGGGCCTGATCTCCGGAGAGCAGTATATCCTCCTGCTCTCTCCCTCCGGCACTCTACATCGCCGGTCTACTAAACACCGGCCCTGGCAACTCTGATTACGCACACCTGTTCCCCATCATTACGCACACCTGTTCCCCATCATTACGCACACCTGTTCCCCATCATTATGCACACCTGTTCCCCATCATTACACACACCTGGTCATAATTTTCTCCGTGATTACTTCCCCTTTATTTAGCCCTCAGTTGACATCAGTCATTAGGTAGTATTGTTTTTCTCTCACGTTCAATATGCTTCTGATGTTTATTCATCTGTATCATTTCATTATTAAACTTACCTTCTCCACCTGTTTCCTGACTCCCGGCGTATTATGTTACAGATGGAAACACCATCTTCCAGACGTTCAAGGAATACGGTCATCTGCTCCACCAACACACTCGTCACAGTGAACCAGTCCCCCAGCCTACCCATCCGTCTGCCCAGGTCAACAATGCCCAACTGTCCCTTCCCGGAGAAGTATGGCGGTATTCCATCGAAATGCCATAGCTTCCTAATCCAATGCTCCCTCTATTTCACCTATCAGATGGAAGCCCCCACCACCGAGAGGTCCAAGGTTGCCACGGTCATTTCCCTGATGACCGGACCGGCGTTGGAGTGGGCTACGGCTGTCTGGGAGAGAGGAGAGGAGGAGCTGGGTTCCTATGAGAAGTTCATGGTTCTGTTCAGGGCGGTCTTCGACCATCCTCCAGAGGGCAAGAAGGGAGGTGAGCAACTTTTCCAACTCCAGCAGGGTGCCCAGACCGCTGTGGAGTGCGCCCTCACCTTTCAGACTGTGGCAGCCTTCAGAGGATGGAATGAGCCGGTGCTCCTCACTCTATTTTGGAGAGGACTGTGTCCGGTGCATCCCAACCTGGGGTCCACTAGAGCAGAGGAGCGGCCCTGTGACCTTCCGTCTCCCAGGGTAGTTGTGAGTATTCCATCATCATTGTTTTCCACCAAACCCTTTCTGGTTCCCATTTCACTGGCTGGCTGTCCCTCAGACGTTAATTCCGGTGCCACAGGAAATTTCATCGACCAGGCTCTCGCCTCCTCCTTGAATATAACTTCATACCCACTCTCTTCTCCTTTTCCTGTCCAAGCCCTGGATACGCAGCCGTTGGGATCCAGCAGAATTACGCACGTCACAGCACCACTCACTCTCACCCTCACCGTGGAACCCACGCACCAGGAAAGCCTTCCCTTCCTCATCATCACTGTAGACGTGTTCAAAGTCATCCTCGGCCTCCCAGGCTCCAACTTCATAACCATCTCCTGGTCGAGGATACGAATCACCGCCTGGGGACCAGGATGACAAAGGACCTGCTTCCTCGCACCATGTGGCTCCATGTCGATGGAGAGCCCTGTGAGTGTCCTCCAGCCCATCAATCTGTCCTCCCTTATCGTTGGCCCGTGTTTTGGGACATAGATGTGGACATCCACCAGGCTCTGGAGAGGGAACCTGCTCCTGTTACCTGCCCTCCAGAGCACATCTACATCCCCACGGGCTGAGAGATTGGCTGTTGACCTGGGCACACACATCCCTCACCGCTGGACACCCAGGTATCACCCGCACCATCCAATCCCTCTCCGATAAGTACTGGTGCCCCACCTTGGCGCGGGACATTTCCTGCTAAGTCAACTCCTGTTCAGTATGTGCCCAAACCAAGTCCTCCCAGCACGCTCCAGCAGGGAAACTAATCCTGCCATTTTATCCCTCTCTCTGGTCTACCTACCGCTCTCCAGGTCGCTGAGGCAGTATTCCAGCACTATGGCCTTCCGGAGGACATCGTTTCCGACCGTGGTCCCCAATTGACGTCGCAGGTCAGGAAAGCCTTTATGGAAGCTGGGGGACATGGTCAACCTCACATCCGGGTACCGGCCTCAGTCTGACAGGCAGGTGGAGAGGACCAACCAGGAGCTGAACAAATTCCTAAGGAGTCACTGCCAGGATCCAGGTTCCTTCCCTGGCTGGAATACGCCGATAACTCACTTTGCCACTCCTCCACAGGCTGTCTCCCTTCCAGTGAGTCCTGGGATATCAGCTGGCCCTGGGTCCGTGGACTCCGAGCCAGACCAAGGAACACCGCCCACGTGAGGCTCCAGTACGTTGACTCCCGTCAGAAGGATCAGGCAGACTGCCACCACAGTGAGGCTTCCATGTTCCATCCTGGTGATTGCATCTGGCTCTCCACCAGGAACCTGCCGCTCTGCTGGAAGCTGAGCCCCCAGTTTGTGAGGCGATTCAAGGTCCTCCGGAAGGTCAATGAGGTAACCTATCATCTAAAACTCCCCACCAACTACCAGATCTCACCCTCCTTTCATGTTTCCCTCCTCAGGCCATTGGTTCCTGGTCCCCTGGCTGATGCCATCCCCTGCAACACCCCTCCACTTCCCCATGTTTGTTCATCTGTATCGTTTCATTATTAAACTCACCTTCTGCACCTGCTTGACTCCCGGTGTATTATGTTACAACAGCAGCAAGATTTGTGAACTGTTGCCTAAAGAAAATTGTAAATACAACCCATATTTAAGTTGATTTATTTTCCCTTTTGTACTTTAACTATTTGCACATCGTTACAACACTGTATATAGACATAATATGACATTTGAAATGTTCCTTTGGAACTTTGTGAGTGTAATGTTTGCTGTTCATTTGTTAATGTTTATTTCATTTTAGCTTAGTATCTATTTCAGTTGCTTTGGCAATGTAAACATGTTTCCCATGGCAATAACGCCCATTGAAATGAGAGAGAGAGGGATGAGAGAGATGGGGGGTAGAGAGAGAGGGGGGGTAGAGAGATGGAGGGTCAGAGAGAGAGGGGGGTAGAGAGATGGAGGGTCAGAGAGAGAAGGAAGGGAAGAGAGAGACCAGAGTGACATTGATGTTACAAAACCAGATTAATCATAGTTAACAGCCCTGGCAAGAAAACTTGGTCCAGTTCTAGTCACATTATAGTCTTCATATGTACTGGGTCCAGTTCTAGTCACATTATAGTCCTCATATGTACTTGGTCCAGTTCTAGTCACATTATAGTCCTCATATGTACTTGGTCCAGTTCTAGTCACATTATAGTCTTCATATGTACTGGGTCCAGTTCTAGTCACACTATAGTCCTCATATGTACTGGGTCCAGTTCTAGTCACATTGTAGTCCTCATATGTACTGGGTCCAGTTCTAGTCACATTGTAGTCCTCATATGTACTGGGTCCAGTTCTAGTCACATTATAGTCCTCATATGTACTGGGTCCAGTTCTAGTCACATTATAGTCCTCATATGTACTGGGTCCAGTTCTAGTCACATTGTAGTCCTCATATGTACTGGGTCCAGTTCTAGTCACATTATAGTCCTCATATGTACTTGGTCCAGTTCTAGTCACATCATAATCTTTCTAAATGTTAAATCTTTGAATGTTACTATACATTGACCCCGACTTAGTCCTCCCACCCCCCTGGGTTTAGAAAGTTTGCATTGGCCAGACCTAGACTATTTCCCATTATGAAACCACTGCTGTGTTTGTTGGAGAGAGGCCAAGCAAACATAACATTCCCCATTCCCCAACACCCCATTCTAAGTAAATACTTGGCGCACATACCGTCCCCAACCCCCCTTCCTCAGGTATGAACTTGGTCCAGCTCCAGCCGTATTCATAGTCTTCCTTCCTCAGTTCCAGAAAACTAAGAACTAAACATAGACTGTACAGTTTTTGTTGTGTTATGAGAACATTTGCCGTGACCTAACAAACGCTCTGAGAACTTTCATGGAACCAATTTTGGTTTGCTGAGAAAAATAATTCTGGTATATTGTGTTTTTACCTGGAAACCTAATGAGAACTTTTGGGGAATGCTCTGTCGTGATTGTTACAAATGTTTTGCACAACATTTTTGTTAATGTAAGGATAAAATGTAAGAATAAAAATATTTTGACTGTATAGCACAGGAGGTTGGTGGCACCTTAATTGGGGATGACAGGCTCATGGTAAAGGTTGGAGTGGAATGGTATCCACCTAACACATGGTTTCCAGGTGTTTTTTTTAAATGTATTTTTATTTTTTATTTCACCTTTATTTAACCAGGTAGACATTGTTTTTTGGGTTTGTTATCATCCTAATGTTAGATAAAATCCTAACTAGAACTTAATGGGAATTGTAGCTAATGTTCCGGGAATGTTCCCAGTTTGCTGGGTAACAGTCTTCCTAAAGGCTTCCGCATGCTTCGGTTTAGCTGAACACGGCAAGGCAAACCGAATGAGTGTGCTCGCATATGCCCTTGAAAGACCTTTGCTTTAAAAATGGTTGTCCATCTTGAGACCTTGTAGCCAGTATACGCTTAACTCACAAGATAACTCACGAAATCTGTCATTGATTTTGACATTTTTGCCGAGGAGATCTTAGTCGCGGAATTTTATGTTTGGTGCAGTATTTCTTTAGTGAACAAAATTTGTATGAAAACTATAGTCGAAATGACAACAAACACTTCATTGAATAATCCCTACTGTTGACCAATGACTGACTTCGGATCATGAACTTCAGCTTGCCTCGAGAAAATGTTCTGTGTGCACGAACAGCCGAAAAAACCCTAGCCAGAGACCAAAACGTACCAAAAAAATGACACAAAATGTTGTCATGATATATGCAGATGCCTTTAGTTCCTCAGATACTATACAGCAGTGGAGGCTGCTGAGGGGAGGACAGCTCATATAGGGAGGGGCAACATGTAGCCTAGTGGTTAGCACGTTAGGCTACAAACCGAAAGGTTGCTGGATCGAATCCCTGACCTGACAAGGTAAAAATCTGTTGTTCTGCCCCTGAACAAGGCAATTAACCCACTGTTCCCTGAGAGCTGAAGATGTTGATTATGGCAGCCCTCTGATTCAGAGGGGTTGGGTAAACAAGAGTTTAATCTTTCTGCCAATATCAGATATGTCTATTTCCTGGGAAATGTTCTTGTTACTTACAACCTCATACAAATCGCATTAGCCTACGTTAACTCAACCGTCCCGCAGCGGACCCACCAATCCTGAAGACGTTTTAAATGCGGGAGACACATTTTAGTTGAATACATTCAGTTGTACAACTGACTAGGTATCCCCCTTTCCCCTCATAATAATGGCTGGAACAGAGCAAATGGAATGGCATCAAACACTTGCTTTATCTTGGCCAGGTCGCAGTTGTAAATGACAACTTGTTCTCAACTGGCCTACCTGGTTAAATAAAGGTGAAATAAAAAATACAAATTAATTGGAAACCATGTGTTAGGTGAATACAATTTCACTCCAACCTTTACAATGAGCCGGTCCTCCCCAATTAAGGTGCCCCCAACCTCCTGTGCTATACAGTTAGAAATCCCCCCATTCCACAGGGATCAGGACACTCCTCCACCTATTTATCAAGACAGACACTCCTCCACCTATTTATCAGGACACCCCTCCACCTATTTATCAGGACACCCCTCCACCTATTTCTCAGGACACTCCTCCACCTATTTATCAGGACACTCCTCCACCTATTTATCAGGACAAACACTCCTCCACCTATTTATCAGGACACTCCTCCACCTATTTATCAGGACACTCCTCCACCTATTTATCAGGACAAACACTCCTCCACCTATTTATCAGGACACTCCTCCACCTATTTATCAGGACAAACACTCCTCCACCTATTTATCAGGACACTCCTCCACCTATTTATCAGGACACCCCTCCACCTATTTATCAGGACACTCCTCCACCTATTTATCAGGACACTCCTCCACCTATTTTTCAGGACACTCCTCCACCTATTTATCAGGATAGAGACTCTTCCACCTATTTATCAGGACACCCCTCCACCTATTTATCAGGACACCCCTCCACCTATTTATCAGGACAGACACTCCTCCACCTATTTATCAGGACACTCCTCCACCTATTTATCAGGACAGACACTCCTCCACCTATTTATCAGGACACTCCTCCACCTATTTATCAGGACACCCCTCCACCTATTTATCAGGACAGACACTCCTCCACCTATTTATCAGGACACCCCTCCACCTATTTTTCAGGACAGACACTCCTCCACCTATTTATCAAGACACTCCTCCACCTATTTATCAGGACACTCCTCCACCTATTTATCAGGACACTCCTCCACCTATTTATCAGAACACTCCTCCACCTATTTATCAAGACACTCCTCCACCTATTTATCAGGACACTCCTCCACCTATTTATCAGGACACCCCTCCACCTATTTATCAGGACAGACACTCCTCCACCTATTTATCAGGACACTCCTCCACCTATTTATCAGGACACTCCTCCACCTATTTATCAGGACACCCCTCCACCTATCTATCAGGACAGACACTCCTCCACCTATTTATCAGGGCAGACACTCCTCCACCTATTTATCAGGACACTCCTCCACCTATTTATCAGGACACCCCTCCACCTATTTATCAGGACACTCCTCCACCTATTTATCAGGACACCCCTCCACCTATTTATCAGGACACTCCTCCACCTATTTATCAAGACACTCCTCCACCTATTTATCAGGACAGACACTCCTCCACCTATTTATCAGGACACCCCTCCACCTATTTATCAGGACACTCTTCCACCTATTTATCAGGACAGACACTCCTCCACCTATTTATCAGGACACCCCTCCACCTATTCATCAGGACACTCCTCCACCTATTTATCAGGACAGACACTCCTCCACCTATTTATCAGGACAGACACTCCTCCACCTATTTATCAGGACACTCCTCCACCTATTTATCAGGACACTCCTCCACCTATTTATCAGGACACTCCTCCACCTATTTATCAGGACACTCCTCCACCTATTTATCAGGACACCCCTCCACCTATTTATCAGGACACTCCTCCACCTATTTATCAGGACAGACACTCCTCCACCTATTTATCAGGACACTCCTCCACCTATTTATCAGGACACTCCTCCACCTATTTATCAGGACATTCCTCCACCTATTTATCAGGACACTCCTCCACCTATTTATCAGGACAGACACTCCTCCACCTATTTATCAGGACACTCCTCCACCTATTTATCAGGACAGACACTCCTCCACCTATTTATCAAGACACTCTTCCACCTATTTATCAGGACACCCCTCCACCTATTTATCAGGATAGAGACTCTTCCACCTATTTATCAGGATAGACATGGCTTTAGAAGCTTCTGATAGGCTAATTGACATCATTTGAGTCAATTGGAGGTGTACCTGTGGATG
The DNA here is from genome assembly GCF_901001165.1 of Salmo trutta. Taxonomy (NCBI): domain Eukaryota; kingdom Metazoa; phylum Chordata; class Actinopteri; order Salmoniformes; family Salmonidae; genus Salmo; species Salmo trutta. Next base: position 61,871,704 of record NC_042961.1, read on the forward strand.
TATTTCAAGGCCTTCAAACTCAGCGCCTCTTTGCTTGACATCATGGGAAAATCAAAAAGAAGTCAGCCAAGACCTCAAAAAAAAATTGTAGACCTCCACAAGTCTGGTTCATCCTTGGGAGCAATTTCCAAATGCCTGAATGTACCACGTTCATCTGTACAAACAATAGTACGCAAGTGTGAACACCATGGGACCACGCAGCCGTCATACCGCTCAGGAAGGAGACATGTTCTGTCTCCTAGAGATTAATGTACTTTGGTGCGAAAAGTGCAAATCAATCACAGAACAACAGCAAAGGACCTTGTGAAGATGCTGGAGGAAACAGGTACAAAGTATCTATATCCACAGTAAAACGAGTCCTATATCAACAGAACCTGAAAGGCCACTCAGGAAGGAAGAAGCCACCACTCCAAAACCACCATAAAAAAGCCAGACTATGGTTTGCAACTGCACATGGGGACAAAGATCGTACTTTTTGGAGAAATGTCCTCTGGTCTGATGAAACAAAAATAGAACTGTTTGGCCATAATGACCATCGTTATGTTTGGAGGAAAAAGGGGGAGGCTTGCAAGCCGAAGAACACCATCCCAACCGTGAAGCACGGGGGTGGCAGCATAACGGGGGTGGCAGCATCATATCCCTATACTGGGATATGCGTAACACCCCGGCAGCCCTACAATCTAAGTTAGATGCCCTCCATCTCACACAAATCATCAAGGAACCCACCAGGTACAACCCTAAATCCGTAAACATGGGCACCCTCATAGATATTATCCTGACCAACTTGCTCTCCAAGTACACCTCTGCTGTTTTCAATCAGGATCTCAGCGATCACTGCCTCATTGCCTGCATCCGCTATGGGTCCGCTGTCAAACGACCTCCACTCATCACTGTCAAACGCTCCCTGAAACACTTCTGCGAGCAGGCCTTTCTAATCGACCTGGCCCGGGTATCCTGGAAGGATATTGACCTCATCCCGTCAGTCGAGGATGCCTGGTCGTTCTTTAAAAGTAATTTCCTCACCATCTTAAATAAGCATGCCCCTTTCAAAACATTTTGAACTAGGAATAGACATAGTCCTTGGTTCACTCCAGACCTGACTGCCCTTGACAGCACAAAAACATACTGTGGCGGACTGCAATAGCATCGAATAGTCCCTGCGATATGCAACTGTTCAGGGAAGTCAGGAACCAATACATGCAGTCAGTCAGGAAAGAAAAGGCAAGCTTTTTCACTGGGGTGGCGGCATCATGTTGTGGGGGTGCTTTGCTGCAGGAGGGACTGGTGCACTTCACAAAATAGATGGCATCATGAGGCAGGAAAATTATATGGATATAGTGAAGCAACAACATCATGTCATCAGTCAGGAAGTTAAAGCTTGGTCACAAATGGGTCTTCCAAATGGACAATGACACCAAGCATACTTCCAAAGTTGTGGCAAAATGGCTTAAGGACAACAAAGTCAAGGTATTGGAGTGGCCATCACAAAGCCCTGACCTCAAACATATAGAACATTTTTGGCCAGAACTGAAAAAGTGTGTGCGAGCAAGGAGGCCTACAAACCTGACTCAGTTACACCAGCTCTGTAAGGAGGAATTGGCCAAAATTCACCCAACTTATTGTGGGAAACTTGTGGAAGGCTACCCGAAATGTTTGACCCAATTTAAACAATTTAAAGGCAATGCTACCAAATACTAATTGAGTGTATGTAAACTTCTGACCCACTGGGAATGTGATGAAAGAAATAAAACCTAAAATAAATCATTCTCTCTACTATTATTGTGACATTTCACATTCTTAAAATAAAGTGGTGATCCTAACTGACCTAAGACAGGGAATTTTTACTTGGATTAAATGTCAGGATTTGTGAAAAATAAAGTTTAAATGTATTTGGCTACGGTGTATGTAAACTTCCGACTTCAACTGTACATACCCCAATTAGAAGCCATGGACTACAAACAACATTCGCACTGACTAAATTACTATCAACCCGTAGCATTCACGTCTGCAGTCATGAAATGCTTTGAAAGGCTGGTCATAGCTCACATCAACACCATCATCCCAGAAACCCTAGACCCACTCCAATTTGCATACCACACCAACAGATCCACAGATGATGCAATCTCTATTGCGCTTCACACTGCCCTTTCCCACTTGGACAAAAGGAACACCGATGTGAGAATGCTTTCAAAGCATTTCATGGCTACAGATGTAAGTGCTATGGGGCGGCAGTCATTTAGGTAGGTTACCTTGGCATTCTTGGGCACAGGGACAATGGTGGTCTGCTTGAAACATGTGGGTATTACAGACTGGGTCAGGGAGAGGTTGAAAATGTCAGTGAAGACACTTGCCAGCTAGTCGCCGCATGCTCTGAGTACGCGTCCTGGTAATCCATCGGGCCCCGCGGCCTTGTGAATGTTGACCTGTTTAAAGTTCTTACTCACATCGGCTGCGAAGAGCGCGATCACACAGTCATCCGGAACAGCTGGTGCTCTCATGCATAGTTCAGTGTTTAAAAATACACAAATAATGTAAGATCAATAAAATTGCTGTCAATCATGTTGGAGGTAAATAAAATAGTCAAAAGATGTGTTGTTTATGCTTTACAGAGACTCCACACCGCTGCCTCACATGAGACGGCAGCAACTTTCCACAAAAAGCATGTGTGTCCCGGTTGGCGTTCTATTGCATTATCCTCTGCATTATCCTCTGCATAGTTGTTAATGAAGTACACAATTCTATGCAAGTCCTCATGCTTCAGGTGTAACCTGTACTTGCCTGGGCCGGATCTCTTTTTTTTTTAGACCATTCTCCTTGTATGACTGGAGGAGAGTCAGGTTCTACTGATACTGAAAGACAAATTCCAAATTCCAAATTCCAAATTCCAAATAGTTTAATCATTATTAGATGAGGCTTACTAAGACATTCTTCTCTATGGGTCATGTCAAAGAGAGGCTATTAAAAACGTCCCTGGTGGACGGAACCGTTATGACGGCTGGTTACACAAAGGAAAGGGGGTTGGGCTTGAATGAAAGAGATGGAGGACCGAAGAACAAAGGGGAATGCTATGCTATCGTAAATACAGAATCTGTATGCTGTAGAATCTGCTATGCTATCGTAAATACAGAATCTGTATGCTGTAGAATCTGCTATGCTATCGTAAATACAGAATCTGTATGCTGTAGAATCTGCTATGCTATCGTAAATACAGAATCTGTATGCTGTAGAATCTGCTATGCTATCGTAAATACAGAATCTGTATGCTGTAGAATCTGCTATGCTATCGTAAATACAGAATCTGTATGCTGTAGAATCTGCTATGCTATCGTAAATACAGAATCTGTATGCTGTAGAATCTGCTATGCTATCGTAAATACAGAATCTGTATGCTGTAGAATCTGCTATGCTATCGTAAATACAGAATCTGTATGCTGTAGAATCTGCTATGCTGTCGTAAATACAGAATCTGTATGCTGTAGAATCTGCTATGCTGTCGTAAATACAGAATCTGTATGCTGTAGAATCTGCTATGCCGTCGTAAATACAGAATCTGTATGCTGTAGAATCTGCTATGCCATCGTAAATACAGAATCTGTATGCTGTAGAATCTGCTATGCTATCGTAAATACAGAATCTGTATGCTGTAGAATCTGCTATGCTATCGTAAATACAGAATCTGTATGCTGTAGAATCTGCTATGCTATCGTAAATACAGTATCTGTATGCTGTAGAATCTGCTATGCTATCGTAAATACAGTATCTGTATGCTGTAGAATCTGCTATGCTATCGTAAATACAGAATCTGTATGCTGTAGAATCTGCTATGCTATCGTAAATACAGAATCTGTATGCTGTAGAATCTGCTATGCTATCGTAAATACAGTATCTGTATGCTGTAGAATCTGCTATGCTATCGTAAATACAGAATCTGTATGCTGTAGAATCTGCTATGCTATCGTAAATACAGAATCTGTATGCTGTAGAATCTGCTATGCTATCGTAAATACAGAATCTGTATGCTGTAGAATCTGCTATGCTATCGTAAATACAGAATCTTATGCTGTAGAATCTGCTATGCTATCGTAAATACAGAATCTGTATGCTGTAGAATCTGCTATGCTATCGTAAATACAGAATCTGTATGCTGTAGAATCTGCTATGCTATCGTAAATACAGAATCTGTATGCTGTAGAATCTGCTATGCTATCGTAAATACAGAATCTGTATGCTGTAGAATCTGCTATGCTATCGTAAATACAGAATCTTATGCATGCTAAATAACTGCCCATTTGGAAAAAGGAAAATGCAATACATATTTACTCTGAGCTGAGCTTCGGTAGGTTGGTTGTAGATAGAAGACCGGGTTGTCCAGCATGGATCTCTTGTCCTCTGAAGAATGTCTAGTGGTGAACTGAAGCGTGGTAGAATGGATCCTTTGTCCGTCCTCTCCTAGCCCACGTTTACAGTTGCTGCGGCTATCTCAATCGGCTAGGAGGTATCACTTCTTTAGTGAATAAGAGTTCAAAGTTCATACCAAGTTGCCATACTTTTAAGCTCATGCTATATTCTGGCAGGTATAGTCAAAATTCATCCTTTTAGCGTGTCGATCGTCATCTTCACGTTGAAATTCGATGCTAATTTCGTTAGGTTCTTATCTTAGCCCTTTCAACGTGGGGACCGATGTCCTCTCGTCCTCGGAAGACAAAGTTGGATTTTCATCAACGGGCTTATATCGTGGTGAAGAGAAGGGCGTGTTTCATAGTTTACAACCAATGTCTGTTCACTTGGGCGGGGCCTCTGATTGAGCAGAGTTTACTCTATGACAAACCGTACCCTCATTAAGAAGCTAAAATTACATTTAATATTTTCACAAATAGTTTCATATTTAAACATTTAAATTGCACTGCAATTCCATGTGAATTTGATAACTAGAATGTGTAGACTTTCCAAGATACAGTTTAAGTCGTCATCAGTCATAATGTCTCAGACAACAACTGATCTGACATCATATTCATTAAGTACCAACGCATATTTTCAACTGGTTGGATTACCGAAATATGGTTCCATTTCCCACCTTTCGATGTTACCAGACTCTCTACGTTACAAAGGCTTTCCAAGAGTCAACTCTGTAGAGTAGAGAGAGAGAAAAGGGGAAAGGTATTTATGGGGGTCATAAACCTCCCCCAACAGGCCAACGTCATGACAGTATAAAATCTGAAAATGTAGCTAGCTAGACTTTTACCTGTATACATGGATGAACGCTTCTCCCTCTCTTTCACGGATGCCATGGTTGCCCTTAGTTTGAAGATGTAATCCGGAGACAGGTGTTTTATAAAAACAGCCTTCTGTGTTCTCTTTTTGACTCCCTCCATTCAAATGCCTGAATTTCTTCCATCTCCTTAGCTATCATGTTCTGCTTCCACCGGGCATTTTATTGATTACAAAACTCGGTCTTCCGTGACAACATCACCATCACTCTCATCAGAAGACTACAATGTCAGGTTCAATTAAAAATGTTTTAACTTTAAATCAGGGATTTCCTCATCATCTGACTCATTTTCAAAGTCAGAGAGAGTCAGCATGGCCCGATCGTCCCCCAGAAAGTACTGTTCTGGTCTACCTCTTCCTCAGGTCTGTCTACCGCTCCCTCAGGTCTGTCTACTTCTGTCTCAGGTCTGTCTACCTCTCCCTCAGGTCTGTCTACTTCTGTCTCAGGTCTGTCTACCTCTCCCTCAGGTCTGTCTACATCTCCCTCAGGTCTGTCTCCCTCTGTCTCAGGTCTGTCTACCTCTCCCTCAGGTCTGTCTCCCTCTGTCTCAGGTCTGTCTCCCTCTCCCTCAGGTCTGTCTCCATCTGTCTCAGGTCTGTCTCCCTTTACATCAGGTCTGTCTACCTCTGTCTCAGGTCTGTCTACCTCTGTCTCAGGTCTGTCTACCTCTCCCTCAGGTCTGTCTACCTCTGTCTCAGGTCTGTCTACCTCTGTCTCAGGTCTGTCTCCCTCTGTCTCAGGTCTGTCTCCCTCTGTCTCAGGTCTGTCTCCCTCTGTCTCAGGTCTGTCTCCCTCTGTCTCAGGTCTGTCTACCTCTGTCTCAGGTCTGTCTACCTCTGTCTCAGGTCTGTCTACCTCTGTCTCAGGTCTGTCTCCCTCTGTCTCAGGTCTGTCTCCCTCTGTCTCAGGTCTGTCTCCCTCTGTCTCAGGTCTGTCTACCTCTGTCTCAGGTCTGTCTACCTCTGTCTCAGGTCTGTCTACCTCTGTCTCAGGTCTGTCTACCTCTGTCTCAGGTCTGTCTCCCTCTGTCTCAGGTCTGTCTCCCTCTGTCTACCTCTGTCTCAGGTCTGTCTACATCTCCCTCAGGTCTGTCTACCTCTCCCTCCTGTATGTTCTCTCATCTGCAGGACCTGTGTGTGTGTGTGTGTGTGTGTGTGTGTGTGTGTGTGTGTGTGTGTGTGTGTGTGTGTGTGTGTGTGTGTGTGTGAGACTGAGAGAGAGAGAGAGAGAGAGAGAGAGAGAGAGAGAGAGAGAGAGAGAGAGAGAGACAGAGAGCGAGAGAGGGTTGATACACAGGAGTGGAAATAGAACAAGTACAAAGTTGTAATCGTGTTTTATTTGCATAATTATCATTGTTATACTGTTCATCACAGGTGGCTGGTGGGGAGGATTGGCTCATAGTTATGGCAGGAACGGAATTAAGGGATTGGTATCAAACACAGCAAACACGCGGTTTCTATGTGACTGATTCCATTCCAGCCATTATTATGCACCATCCTTTCCTCACCAGCCTCCTGTGCTGTCGATAGTGTACAAAACGTAAATAGAAACAATGTCTAGGACTGTGTCCTAAACAGCACCCTAGTCCCTTTGTAGGGAACTACTTGTGTCCAGAGTCCTAGGGGCCCTGTTCAACAGTAAGGAACTACTTGTGTCCAGAGTCCTAGGGGCCCTGTTCAACAGTAGGGGACAGGGTACCGTTTGGGAGTAACATAGGACTAATGCATAAGTATTTATTATCTCTGCTTACAGAGCACCAAATCATCAATATATTTGGTATCATTACACGTTAATTGTGTTGCATCGATAAAACGTTGAACAAATTGCACGTCATAAAACATGAATGGTTCAAAATAATCACATAGGCATCTTGAGACATGATTTTAAACGTCTGTAGATAAGACACATTGGTAGAGAAATCATTGAATTTATTGGTTTGGAACAATGATTGATGGTGGTTGTGATGATGATCATTTCCCTAACCCCTGACCCCTCCAGGACTGCCACGTAGAAGAAATACCAGGACTGCCACGCAGAAGAAATACCAGGACTGCCACGCAGAAGAAATACCAGGACTGCCACGCAGAAGAAATACCAGGACTGCCACGCAGAAGAAATACCAGGACGAGCAGAAATGCAAGAGATTGAAATTCACTGAGTTCACCCCATTTAGTTTGCACTACAGAGATCAATGGTTTATTCTGTAATCTAATCAACATTATATCAGCCCCTTTTCAATGCAAAAAACCCCCCCACCAAAACAAATCTAACTTTGATTGAGTCTGTGATTTTGATTTTGTTGTAGCCAGAGGCAGAGCGCAACGGAATAGAATTATATTGTGACATGGAGCTCACAACTGGACTTTCAATCACCCTCAAGTCTAGGCGCTTTTCAGATCAAAGTGCATATCCGTGCGCAAAATCAAAAGCTGTTATGTGATTTGCTCCATTGGTGGTTGTTGTTGGTGGGGCCTACATTATGTTCCAATAGCCACAATAGCCTGTTAGCTACTGTCTAAAACTGTAAAGGGTACAACCTCACTGTTCACTGGAAACGTGCGCCCCGGAAGTTGCACAGAATTCTCACAACTTTCAAGTTTCCGTTCACTAGACCTGAAATGTGCTCAGTACCCAAAACAATTCAATGGAACACCGCCCCTGACCTCTAAATGCCTCATTTCAACTTCCGCTTCAATCTAACATCCGCTCCCGTCCGCATCTGCGCACCTCACTTGAAAAGTGTACTTTGGACGCTGATATTTCAGAGTCCCATGCTTATATTTCAGAGTCCCATGATGACATTTCAGAGTTCCATGCGGACAGAAGTTGAAGTTGGATATTGCAGCATTTCGTTTGAGCGGACCAAGGGGACCGAAAGGAACGGGAAGGTGTACAATAGGCTTAGCCCATGACCCCTAACCTCTATGTGAACTTCTTGGTGAAGAGTAGTTTGAAGTACGCGATCGCCAGGAAGATTACGGTCATGATCGCCAGGGCAACGTGATTCTGCCACAGCCCCCAGGCGGTGTAGTCGATCCCCTGGTTCTTCAGAAAGTCTTCCCCCGTGCATCTGGACACAGGATAGAAAGGTTCCTACCTCAGAAACAAACACCACAATTATGGAGAATCTCACTGACAGACAGATCTCCCGTGTAAAATATCTCTCCTGACATCAATGGATAATTTAAAAGGTATCGTGAGACATTATCACTTACGTCATACCAGGGGGCAAGGTGCTGTTGAGGGGAATGTCTCCACAGAGCTGCAGACCTACAAACTCATTAATCTGGAGAGCTGTTAGCCCGTACCGAGGGATGCTGAGGTACTGGAACCAGGCTAGCCACTCAACAATACTGGGTAGGTTCACCAACAGGCCTGAGAAGATCTGATAGGGGAGGGGAGGGGAGGGGAGAGAAGAGGATGGGAGGGGAGGGGAGTGGAGGGGAGGGGAGGGGAGAGGAGAGAAGAGGAGATTTTAGGAGAGGAGGGGTGAGGAGAGGAGGGAAAGGGAGCGAAGAGGAGATTTTAGGAGGGGGGGTGAGGAGCGGAGGGAGGAGGGGATGGGAAGATGAGGGGTGAGGAGAGAAGAGGAGGGGAGGGGAGGGGAGGGAAGGGGAGGGGAGGGGAGGGGAGAGAAGGGGAGGGGAGGGGAGGGGAGAGAAGAGGAGGCGAGGGGAGGGGAGGGGAGGGAGGAGAGGAGGGAAGGGGAGAGAAGAGGAGGGAAGGGGAGGGAAGGGAGGAGAGGAGGGAAGGGCAGTGGGGGGAGGAGAGAGGTGAGGAGGGGAGAGGAGGAGAGGAGGAAGAGGAGGAAGAGGAGAGCAACATAATTTTTCATGTTTATAATCATTTTATATATATATATGTGTGTGTGTGTGTGTGTGTGTGTGTGTGTGTGTGTGTGTGTGTGTGTGTGTGTGTGTGTGTGTGTGTGTGTGTGTGTGTGTGTGTGTGTCAATTTAAAGGGGCTTCATTGGAAACATCTGCTAACATTGCCAAAACAAGATAAGGAAACAATCACAAATTATTTAGTCTCTCTTTCTCTCTCTGTCTCTCACCATCATGAAGACAAAGGCTATGGTCATGAAGATGTTGGCGATCGCCACAACACTCTGGTCAGCTGAAATAGCCATGGTCATGGCAGTAGCTGTATAGGCTACCAGAGCTACGGTCAACATGAACAGGAAGAAGGCCTCCACTGTAGCTTTAAACCCTGGAGAACATAGAAATATAATACTAGATCAGAACAGAATAATATAATACCAGAACAGAAATAAAATACTAGACCAGACCATAGAAATATAATACTAGATCAGAACAGAGTAAAAAAAATACCAGATCAGAACAGGAATATAATAGATCAGAACATATAAATATAATACTAGATCAGAACAGAGTGATATAATACCAAAACAGAAATATAATACTAGACCAGACCATATAAATATTATACTAGATCAGAACAGGAATATACTAGATCAGACCATATAAATATTATACTAAGTCAGAACAGAGAAATATAATACCAGATTAGAACAGGAATACAGTAGATCAGACCATATAAATAGTATACTAGATCAGAACAGAGAAATATAATACTAGATCAGAACAGAGAAATATAATACTAGATCAGACCATAGAAATATAATACTAGATCAAACCAAAAATACAATTCTAGATCAGAAAAGAGAAGTATAATACTAGATTACAACATAGAAATGTAATACTAGAGCAGAACATAGAAATACAACACTAGATCAGAACATAGAAATATAACATTAGATGAGAACTGAAAAATAATACTAGATCAGATCAGATAAATATAATAAATGATCAGAACAGAGAAACATAATACTAGATTGAAAAATATAAATATAATAGAGAAATATAATACTGGATTAGAACATAGAAATATAATACTGGATTAGAACATAGAAATACAATACTAGATGAGAACTGAAATATAACGCTAGATTAGAACATAGAAATATAATACTAGATTACAACATAGATTACAACATAGAAATATAATACTAGATCACAACAGAAATATATAATACTAGATCAGAACATAGAAATATAATACTAGATCATGAACTGTTGTAGCTTAAAACCTGAAGAGACATAGAACATAGAAATATTATACTAGAAAAGATGTGACATGACACTGACTAATGATGTGTGCGTGTGTGTGTTCGTTCATTGGTTTGTTTGTGTGTGTATGAAGGGTCAACCCAGCGATATGTGGGTGAAGGGTTTACCCACCAATCAAGGGTTAGGGTTAGTGTTCACTGTGTCTACGTGGGTGAAGGGTCTACCCACCGATCATGAAGTAAGCCACACAGCTGAAGAGGATGGCAGGGAGCGTCCTTAAGGTGATGATGTCACTGAGTAACTTACACAGGAAGTAGACTGATACTCTGTAGTATCCGCTGATGTACTCATGACTGGGGGGGAGAGAGAGAGAGAGAGAGAGAGAGAGAGAGAGAGAGAGAGAGCGCGAGACGAGAGAGAGAGAGAGAGAGAGAGGAGAGAGAGCGGGAGAGAGAGAGAGAGAGAGAGAGAGAGAGAGAGAGAGAGAGAGAGAGAGAGAGAGAGGGAGAGGGAGAGGGAGAGGGAGAGGGAGAGGGAGAGAGAGAGAGAGAGAGAGAGAGAGAGAGCGGGAGAGAGAGAGAGAGAGAGAGAGAGAGAGAGAGAGAGAGAGAGGGTTTAGACTGATACTCTGTAGTAACCACTAATGTATTTATGACTGGAGATGGTCTCTGTCTCTATCTCTCTCTCTTCCTGTCCTGCTCTCTCTCCCTTCTTTCTCTTTCTCTCTCACCCCTGTGTGTGTGTGTGTGTGTGTGTGTGTGTTACTCACATGAACAGTTTTCTCTCGGTGATGAAGAGTTCAGCAGAAGACACGGAACTGAAACACTGATTGGTGGTGATGAAGAAAAGAGCACCCATCCTGGTAGAGACATCACACACACACACACACACACACACACACACACACACACACACACACACACACACACACACACACACGTACACACACACACACACGTACACACACACACACACACACACACACACACACACACACACACACACACACACACACACACACACGTACACACACACACACGTACGTACACACACACACACACACACACACACACACACACGTACACACACACACACACGTACACACACACACGTACACACACACGTACACACACACACACACACGTACACACACACACACACACACACACACACACACACACACACACACGTACACACACACACACACACACACACACACACACGTACACACACACACACGTACACACACACACACACACACACACACACACATACACACACACACGTACACACACACACACACGTACACACACACACACACACACACACACACACACACACACACCCATACGATTAGGACGGCAGGTAGCCTAGTGGTTTGAGCGTTGTATAGTATAGTGTGTAGTATATAACATGTCTAGTATAATCACTCATACTGTACAGTACTGTGAGGGTTCTAGTTCTCTCTCTCTCCTGCATTTGGCCACAAGTTCTCATCAACATCACATCTTATGTCTTCTCTGGCGATGCATCTTGTAAAGTATCTCCGACCCTGCCACTCTTCTTTCCCCACCAACCTGTCTTCCTTGTTTTCCTTGTTTCCAAAACTAAATCATTTCGAAGTCGTCCTCTTTTGTCTGTTTGGTAACGAGACTAAAAACAGGACACTTCGCCACTAGCTGTCAGAGCAGCTCACAGATCACTGCACCTGTACATAGCCCATCTGTAAACAGCCCACCAAACTACCTCACCCCCATACTGTATTTATTTATTTATCTTGCTCCTTTGCACCCCAGTATCTCTACTTGAACATTCATCTTCTGCACATCTACCATTCCAGTGTTTAATTGCTATAATGTATTTACTTCACCACTATGGCCTATTTCTTGCCTTACCTCCCTTTTCTTACCTCATTTGCACACACTGTATACAGATTTTTTCTATTGTATTATTGACTGTATGTTTTGTTTATTCCATGTGTAACTCTGTGTTGTTGTTTGTGTCGAACTGCTTTGCTTTATCTTGGCCAGGTCGCAGTTGCAACTGAGAACTTATTCTCAACTGGCCTACCTGGTTAAATAACGGTGAAATAATAAACAAAATGTAAATAAAAAAAACTTGGGTAGGCTTTCAGATGAAATTGCTTGTTTGGAATGATTAAATATTCTTCTGAAATGTTCTACATTTTCAATCTTGTTACTGCAGAAATGCCATTTGCCATCGTTCTGTTTTGAATGTGTTTCTATGTCACGCCCTGACCTGAGAGATCCTTTTTATGTCTCTATTTAGGTTTGGTCAGGGTGTGATTTGGGTGGGCATTCTATGTCTGTTTTTCTATGTTTGGGATTGCTTTGTTTCGGCCGGGTATGGCTCCCAATCAGGGACAGCTGTACATCGTTGTTGCTGATTGGGAGTCATACTTAGGCAGCCTGTTTTTCCTTTGGGGTTTGTGGGTGAATATTTTCCTGTTTAGTTTTGTTAACCTGACAGAACTGTTGCTGGTCGTTTTTTGGGGGGGTTTTTGTATAGTGTTCATTCGGTCCATTAAAATCATTCACGATGAACACATCCTCCGCTGCACCTTGGTCTCATTTTGATGACGGCTGTTACATTCTAACAGTTTTGGAAACAGTGTGTTAACATTTGAAAATGTGCTGCAAATATATAGTTTTGCAGGTGGTGGAGTATGAATGAGGAAAGAGTTCATGGATTTTGAGAAGAATGTGGTCATTGAATGCCTTCTGTGTGAAAGCAATGAAAAATGATTCACAGTTTGGTCCACATACACTTCTGTTTCACTGACCGTGTGAAGAGTTTTTACGATGTGACTTCAGTTTTGACCAATGCATGTTAGCAATTGAAAAAAAAAAGTCATATATTATATTAAACACACACACGTTAAACTCATACACACACCTGTTCTGCAAGCCACTCTGGTCATTCTTCACTCCAAAGAATATAGCTCCAACGATGACGGCCAGGAATACAGTCACTCCAATCTGGATGAGATAGATAGATAGATAGATAGATAGATAGATAGATAGATAGATAGATAGATAGATAGATAGATAGATAGATACCACAGACCCACAAAGAATTCGAAAACAAACCCAATTTTGATAAACTCCCATATCTACTGGGTGAAATACCACAGTGTGACATCACAGCAGCAAGATGTGTGACCTGTTGCCACAAGAAAAGGGCAACCAGTGAAGAACAAACACCATTGTAAATACAACCCATATTTATTTTCCCTTTTGTACTTTATCTAATTGCACATCATTACAACACTGCATATAGACATAATATGACATTTGAAATGTCTTCATTCTTTTGGAACTTCTGTGAGTGTAACACACACACACACCTGAGCGAAGGATGTCTGAGGGTTGAGGATGAGGTTAGTGAAGGTTCTCTTTAGGACCCATCTGAACTGAGTAGAGAAGGAGGTGTTGTACGTGATGGTCCGAGAGGGAGTCTTCACACTGAAAAGAACAAGAAGAAGGTTGTCCATTAACTTGCAGAGAACAGACAGACAGAGACAGACAGACAGACAGACAGACAGACAGACAGACAGACAGACAGACAGACAGACAGACAGACAGACAGACAGACAGACAGACAGACAGACAGACAGACAAACAGACAGACAGACAGACAGACAGACAGACAGACAGACAGACAGACAGACAGACAGACAGACAGACAGACAGACAGACAGACATACAGACACCATAGAGAGAGACCATAGAGAGAGACCATAGAGAGACAGAGAGAGAGAGAGACAGATACCATAGAGACAGAGAGAGAGAGAATTAGACAGAGACAGAGAGAGAGAGAGAGAGAGAGAGAGAGACAGAGACAGAGAGAAAGACCATAGAGAGAGACCATAGAGAGACAGCGAGAGAGAGACCATAGAGAGACAGAGACAGAGAGAGACAGATACCATAGAGACAGAGAGAGAGAGAGACAGAGAGAGAGAGAGAGAGAGAGAGAGAGACACATACCATAGAGACAGAGAGAGAGAGAGAGACAGATACCATAGAGAGAGAGAGAGAGAGAGAGAGAGAGAGAGAGAGAGAGAGACAGAGAGAGAGAGAGAGAGACAGAGAGAGAGAGAGAGAGAGAGAGACAGAGAGTGTGTGTTGGTACCTGTACTCCCTGTTCATGGTGATGCGTTCTAACTGGGCCTTGGACTCTCCATAGTACTGGCTCCCCCGGTACTCCTGGACCAGATGGTCCTCGATGTTCTGCCTGGAACTGGTTACCCTGTCTGGGTCAGAGTCTGGGGGAGGGGGGTTGGAGAAAACGGGAGGGGAAGGGATAGAGGGGCCAGAACAGAGGTAAATGCATGGTTAACAAAGTTAGGGAGGGGAGGATATGAAGAGACAAAATATGTCTCCCATTGGATGACCTGACTAATCCCGCCCACTGACTCTGCTCCTTAGCCAATCAGAACTCACCGTCTGCATCTTTTATCCTGTTGAAGGCGATGGCGGTAGAATCTCCGTTGATCACGTCCAGGAAGAAGTCAGCTGGGTTGTTGTGGGGTTCACAAGTGTACCCTGGGTAATGATGACATCATAGTTGTAATTACATTGTTTATAGATACAGATAAGGTTTGGATACAGGAAAGGTTGAAACATTGATACACTGAACGTATCTCAAATGCATCTCATCTTAGTAACCTCTAAAGACAGACAATAGAATGATGGATATAATAACTGTTATTAAGTAACTCTTGACATTTCATAACTTGGTTTGCCAGCAGAGAGCTGAGGCTACACTGTCTGGTTAGCAGGAGGAGTGTGATTTAGAATCACTAGAAACATGACATTTGTAATGATTTAGTCTCACCAATGTTAGAGAAGTAGTCCAGAGCGCTCTGAGCGGGGCCGTGGTAAACCTGTTTACCGCTAACCAGTAGAGTCAGACTGTCAAACAGACGGTAGATGGAGTAACGAGGCTGGTGGATGGACAGGATGATGGTACGGCCATGACTAGACATCCTGATAGAGAGAGAGGAGGAGGAGGGTTAGAGTTACAATACCCAGACTACAGTACCCAGACTACAGTACCCAGACTACAATACCCAGACTGCAATACCCAGACTACAGTACCCAGACTACAGTACCCAGACTACAGTACCCAGACTACAGTACCCAGACTGCAACACCCACCCATACTACAATACCCAGACTACAGTACCCAGACTACAGTACCCAGACTACAGTACCTAGACTACAGTACCCAGACTACAATACCCAGACTGCAATACCCAGACTACAGTACCTAGACTACAATACCCAGACTACAATACCCAGACTACAGTACCCAGACTGCAATACCCAGACTACAGTACCCAGACTACACTACCCAGACTACAGTACCCAGACTACAGTACCCACCCAGACTACAGTACCCAGACTACAGTACCCAGACTACAGTACCCAGACTACAATACCCAGACTACAGTACCCAGACTACAATACCCAGACTACAATACCCAGACTACAGAACCCAGACTACAATACCCACCCAGACTACAATACCCAGACTACAATACCCACCCAGACTACAATACCCAGACTACAGTACCCAGACTGCAATACCCAGACTACATTACCCAGACTACAGTACCCAGACTACAGTACCCAGACTACAGTACCCAGACTACAATACCCAGACTACAGTACCCAGACTACAGTACCCAGACTACAGTGCCCAGACTACAATACCCAGACTACAATACTCAGACTACAATACCCAGATTACAGTACCCAGACGACAATACCCAGACTACAACACCCACCCAGACTACAATACCCAGACTACAACACACACCCAGACTACAATACCAGGACTACAACACCCAGACTACAGTTCCCAGACTACAACACACAGACTACAATACCCAGACTACAATACCCAGACTACAATACCCAGTGTCACGTCCTGACCAGCAGAGGGTGTTGTTTTGTAGTTTTTGGTCAGGACGTGGCAGAGTATGTCTGTGTATGTGTGTTCTGGGTGTTGTGTTTCTATGTGGGTCTGTGTGGCTCCCGATCAGGGACAGCTGGTTATCCTTGTTCCTGATTGGGAGTCATATAATTAGGAGTATGTTTGTCACTTGGGGTTGTGGGTGGTTGAGTTAACACTGCTATTCGTTTTGTTCGTAAATAGCCTGTCGTGAGTGTTTATTGTTTTCTGTGTATACTTTACTTAATTATATTAAAAGATGAGTATCCACATTCCGCATGCAGTTTGGTCTCTTCAACACGGCTTCAACATTTGTGACAGAACCACCCACCACAACAAGACCAAGCAGCGTAAGAAGGAGAGGAGGAACGCTGAGAAAATGGACTTTGATATGGACAATAGTGAGAAATGGACCTGGGAGGAGATCGTGGAGGGAAAAGGCTCCTACACTTGGGAGGAGATCCAGGCTGGGAAGGATCGCCTTCCATGGGTACAGGTGGAAAGAGAGAGGGAGGAACGGCGAAAGGCTGGTGAGGACCGGGAACGCTACCGGGGTACACGACTGGCGAGGAAGCCGGAGAGGCACCCCCAAGACATTTTTTTGGGGGGGCACACGGGTAGTTTGGCTAGGCCTAGGAAGAGCCATAAGCCAGCTACCCGTGAGTACATGGAGGAGCGTATGGAGTGGAGGGCGCCGTGTTTCGCTGAGGTGCGCACTCTCACCCATACGCACGCACAGTCCGGTGCGCGCCATTCCAGCCCCTCGCAGATGCCGTGCTAGAGTAGGCCTGGTAGGAGGATGCCTGCACAGCGCGTCTGGTCACCGGTACGCCTCCTAGGACCAGGCTACCCTTCTCCCGCTCTACGCACGGCAACCATCAGGCCCCTGCACAGCCCAGTTCGCCCTGTACCAGCACCCCGCTCGTACAGGGCTGTTAGTTCCATCCAGCCAGGACGGGTTGTGCAGGCGGTGCGGTCACGGCCACCTGTGCGCATCCATGGCCCAGTCTTTCCGGTTCCCGCCTCTCGTGCTATCCCAGAAGTGAGTTCCTCCAGTCTGGCACGACCAGTACCAGCAACCCGGACCAAGCTTCCCATGAGTCGGCCTAGTCCTATTCAGCCTGTTCCCGCTCCTCGCACTAGCCCTAGGGTGCGTGTCTTCAGCCTGGTACCACCTCTACCAGCCCCACGCACCAGGCTTCCAGTGCGTCAACCCAGCCTCAAGAGCCCGGCACCAGTGTGCAGTCCAGAGTATCCGGCACCAGTGTGCAGTCCAGAGTATCCGGCACCAGTGTGCAGTCCAGAGTATCCGGCACCAGTGTGCAGTCCAGAGTATCCGGCAACAGTGTGCAGTCCAGAGTATCCGGCAACAGTGTGCAGTTCAGAGTATCCGGCACCAGTGTGCAGTCCAGAGTATCCGGAACCAGTGTGCAGTCCAGAGTATCCGGCACCAGTGTGCAGTCCAGAGTATCCGGCACCAGTGTGCAGTGTAGAGTATCCGGCAACAGTGTCTAGTCCGGAACCGAGGGAGCCTGCCTGTGACCCAGAACCGAGGGAGCCTGCTTGTGACCCGGAACCGAGGGGGTCTGCTTGTGACCCAGAACCGAAGGGGTCTGCCTGCGACCCGGGAACCGAGGGGGTCTGCCTGCGACCCGGGAACCGGGTGAGTCTGCCTGCGACCCGGAACCGGGTGAGTCTGCCTGCGACCCGGAACCGGGTGAGTCTGCCTGCGACCCGGAACCGGGTGAGTCTGCCTATGACCCAGAACCGGGTGAGTCTGCATACAGCGTTAACCGGAGGGAGTATGCCTACGACCTGGAATGGAAAGAGTCTGCCCATGAGCCACAACGGAGTGAGTCTATCTACAAGCCGGACCCCAATGAGTCTGCTTACAACCTGGAGGGCAGGAGGCCGGAACCAGAGCCACCTCCAGGATAGGTGGGTTGGGTAGGGGGGGTGTAGCACAGTGCCGTCGTTGACGGCAGCCACCCTCCCTTCCCTCCCTTATTGTTTAGGGGGGTATTTGTATTTTGTTTTTGTTGTGGTTTTGGGGGATTTTGTGGTTTCTTTTTTTAGGTGCATTCGGGGTGTGCACCTTTAGGGGGGGGGGATACTGTCACGTCCTGACCAGCAGAGGGTGTTGTTGTGTAGTTTTTGGTCAGGACGTGGCAGAGTATGTCTGTGTATGTGTGTTGTGTTTCTATGTGGGTCTGTGTGGCTCCCGATCAGGGACAGCTGGTTATCGTTGTTCCTGATTGGGAGTCATACAATTAGGAGTATGTTTGTCACTTGGGGTTGTGGGTGGTTGAGTTAACACTGCTACTCGTTTTGTTCGTAAATAGCCTGTCGTGAGTGTTTATTGTTTTCTGTGTATACTTTACTTAATTATATTAAAAGATGAGTATCCACATTCCGCATGCAGTTTGGTCTCTTCAACACGGCTTCAACATTTGTGACACCCAGACTACAGCACCCAGACTACAGTACCCAGACTACAGTACCCAGAATACCTCCCCAGCATTAACACTACAATACCCAGACAACAACAACCAAACTACAACACCGAGACTACAACACCCAGACTAACACCCCAGAATTAGCACTACAATACCCAGACTAACCCCCAGCATTAGCACCAGAATACCCAGACTACAATAACCAGAATAACCCCCCAGTATTAGCACTACAATACCCACCCAGACTACAACACCCAGACTACAATACCCAGACTACAATACCCAGACAAACCCCCAGTATTAGCACCACAATACCCAGACTACAATACCCAGTCTAACCCCCCAGTATTAGCACCACAATACCCAGACTACAATACCCAGACTAACCCCCAGTATTAGAACTACAATACCCAGACTAACCCTACAATATTAGACCTACAATACCCAGACTAACCCCCAGTATTAGAACTACAATACCCAGGTCCTACCTCTTGAGCAGTAGTAGTACAGAGTTAGCTGTGCTAGCGTCCAGGCCGGTGGTGGGTTCATCCAGAAAGAGAACAGGAGGGTCGATGATCAGTTCCATACCGATGTTTGTCCTCTTCCTTTCCCCTCCTGATATACCCCTGATCAACTGGGTACCAACCTGGAGACAGAATACACACATTCATAGTCACACACACACACACACTCTCTGTCTTCTCCCCTCCATCCCCCCACATACACCCGTCTACACTGACCCGTGAGTCTGCTACTTTAGTGAGGCCCAGTTCTTTGATGAGCCGGTTGACTTTGTCCTCTTTCTCCTTCTGGCTGACAGAGGACGGGAGACGCAACGCTGCAGAGAAACGGAAGTTCTCCCTCACAGTCAGAGTCCCCATCACCACATCATCCTGACAGTTAGTGGGGGGAAGAGAGAGAGGGAGGGGGAGGGGGGAGAGAGGGGGAGAGAGGGGGGGGAGAGAGAGAGAGGGAGAGAGGGAGGGGGAGAGAGAGAGAGAGGGGGAGAGAGGGAGGGGGGGAGAGAGAGAGAGGGGGAGGGGGAGAGGGAGAGGGAGAGAGAGAGGGGGAGGGGGGAGAGGGAGAGAGAGAGAGAGAGAGGGGGAGGGGGGAGAGGGAGGGAGAGAGAGAGAGAGGGAGGGAGAGAGAGAGAGAGAGAGAGAGAGGGAGGGGGGGAGAGAGAGAGAGAGGGAGGGAGAGAGAGGGGGAGAGGGAGAGAGAGAGAGAGAGAGAGAGAGAGAAAGAAAGAGTGAGAGGGGGAGAGGGAGAGGGAGGGAGGGAGGGAGGGAGGGAGGGAGGGAGGGAGGGAGGGAGGGAGAGGAGAGAGGGGAGAATAAGAGAGCGAGAGGGGGGAGAGGGAAGGATGAGCGAGAGAGAGAGAGAGAGAGAGAGGGAGAGAGGGGAGGATGAGAGAGAGAGAGAGATGGGGAGAGAGAGAGATGTATAAAGGGATTATATAGGCAGCATACACATGAAAAACTTCATACCCAAAAGCACAAACATTGACTATAGTCTGTGGTCACTGGTGTGTGTGTGTGTGTGTGTGTGTATGTGTGTGTGTGTGTGTGTGTGTGTGTGTGTGTGTGTGTGTGTGTGTGTGTGTGTGTGTGTGTGTGTGTGTGTGTGTGTGTGTGTGTGTGTGTGGGTCCCTACCTGGACCACATATCCTGAGAGACATTTGAAGTTGGCAGGTTGAGGAGCTCCGTCTATCAAAACCTCTCCTGCTAGACCTGCTGGGTCCTTCCTGGCTGCCAGCACATCCAGAAACCTTCACCCAACACAACCCCAACCATTACACAACTATAATACAACCCCAACCTTTACACAACTGTAATACAACCCCAACCACATCACAACCATTCATCATAATGTTAGTTCACAAAGTTCAATGAGAATCACAAGGTTTTGTCTGAATCAGCTGAAATGTCACTTACGATGACTTCCCGCTTCCTGTGGCCCCCATGATAGCGTTCAGCCCTGGTTTCATCAGACCGCTGAAGAGACAGGAAACCAACATCTGTTAGTGCTGAGCTGGACAACCAATCGGATGCCTCAGCTGATGCTCTCCAAGACTACAGTTGGCAGTTGGTAAAACAGTTATTTTTTTGTTGTTATTTTTCAAACCTCTATATGATAATAATTTGATTATAATAAAATATATGTACATTTTATGTTTGCTCTCAAATATTATTTTTAATGGTTTATCTCTAGCGACATAAGTGTTTATAACACATCTATAACATGACATAAGCATCACTAGGTTGTTATGTTGGATATGCTTTCTAGTGCCGAGTGATTAACTGCCGCTGAAACGTGTTAATGAACTACAACGACCATAATCCACTGCGTCAATTTTTTTTGGGGGGGCCATCAGAGAGGAAGATGCAAAGCGAGAGGTTTCACTCTCTCCAAAATCTGTCCAAAATCAGCCCAATGCGTTTCTATGGGCTTATTTTGGACTCCCACTGTTAGGGGGGGGGGAGACATGAGCATCTTGTCATTATATACAGATCTCTGGATGGATCCACTTTAACCCTGTTATGTTAGATACACACAGACCAGATATACCATAAAACAACAAGAGAGAGGGATCCACTTTAACCCTGTTATGTTAGATACACACAGACCAGATATACCATATAACAACAAGAGAGAGGGATCCACTTTAAACCCTGTTATGTTAGATACACACAGACCAGATATACCATATAACAACAAGAGAGAGGGGTCCACTTTAACCCCTGTTAGATACACACAGACCAGATATACCATATAACAACAAGAGAGAGGGGTCCACTTTAACCCTGTTATGTTAGATACACACAGACCAGATATACCATATAACAACAAGAGAGAGGGATCCACTTTAACCCTGTTATGTTAGATACACACAGACCAGATATACCATATAACAACAAGAGAGAGGGATCCACTTTAACCCCTGTTAGATACACACAGACCAGATATACCATATAACAACAAGAGAGAGGGATCCACTTTAACCCTGTTAGATACACACAGACCAGATATACCATATAACAACAAGAGAGAGGGATCCACTTTAACCCTGTTATGTTAGATACACACAGACCAGATATACCATATAACAACAAGAGAGAGGGGTCCACTTTAACCCCTGTTATGTTAGATACACACAGACCAGATATACCATATAACAACAAGAGAGAGGGGTCCACTTTAACCCTGTTAGATACACACAGACCAGATATACCGTATAACAACAAGAGAGAGGGATCCACTTTAATCCTGTTATGTTAGATACACACAGACCAGATATACCATATAACAACAAGAGAGAGGGATCCACTTTAACCCTGTTAGATACACACAGACCAGATATACCATATAACAACAAGAGAGAGGGCTACAGAGTGAGTACTACAGACAGCTCTGCAGCATAATTAGACTGGGCAGCTGAACAGAATGACTACAGACAGTATGGCAACACATAACGTTAGAAGGTCTGGCTGACTGATGACTTTAAGGAATTAAAAATAACTAAGTCTGTCACAAGCGTCGAAAGGATAAGTCCAAGGCGCAGCGTGTTGAGTGGTCATTCTTTATTTTTTAATGAGTAACACTATCACAAGACAAAACAAAATGACAGGGAACAGTTCCGTAAGGTACATAGACTATACGGAAAACAACCACCCACAAAACCCAAAGGAAAACAGGCTGCCTAAGTATGGCTTCCAATCAGAGACAACGAAAGACACCTGCCTCTGATTGGAAACCATACTCGGCAAAACCTGGAAAAAGAAACAGATAAATGAAAACTAGAACACGTTCCCCTGGAAACAAACAAACCCCAAAACACACAAAACAACCCCCCTGCCACGCCCTGACCATTCTACTATGGCAAATGACCCTTTTACCTGGTCAGGACATGACAAAGTCATCCAATAAAAACTAAGTAATATATTATTTCATCGCAATAATGAGGTATATCAGGTATTGCTGTGTTGTTGCTGTAGGTAGGGAGTATATAATGGGGTATATCAGGTGTTGCTGTAGGTAGGGAGTATATAATGGGGTATATCAGGTGTTGCTGTAGGTTGGGAGTATATAATGGGGTATATCAGGTGATGTTGTAGGTAGGGAGTATATAATGGGGTATATCAGGTGATGCTGTAGGTAGGGAGTATATAATGGGGTATATCAGGTGATGTTGCTGTAGGTAGGGAGTATATAATGGGGCATATCAGGTGATGTTGTAGGTAGGGAGTATATAATGGGGTATATCAGGTGTTGCTGTAGGTAGGGAGTATATAATGGGGTATATCAGGTGATGTTGTAGGTAGGGAGTATATAATGGGGTATATCAGGTGGTGTTGCTGTAGGTAGGGAGTATATAATGGGGTATATCAGGTGATGTTGTAGGTAGGGAGTATATAATGGGGTATATCAGGTGATGTTGTAGGTAGGGAGTATATAATGGGGTATATCAGGTGATGTTGTAGGTAGGGAGTGTATAATGGGGTATATCAGGTGATGTTCACCTCTCACACAAACTTGTGTTCGAATACCCACACTGACATACTATACACTACGTACTTAATGAGTATATACTACATACTATATACTATTAATTTATTTGAGTGTACTGTAAACGAACGGTATCCATTCAGTTGAGCTTCACCTGTCTGCCGGAAGTTGATGCAGTTGCCATGCAACTTTCTGCTAGCTTGTTAGCATAACAAATGACTAGCTAGACATCTTACGACTTCATGCTAGCTTGTTAGCATAACAAATGACTAGCTAGACATCTAACGACTTCATGCTAGCTTGTTAGCATAACAAATTACTAGCTTGACATCTTACGACTTCACTAACCATGTCCGTTGAGAATGCACAACAACACTTAGCTAAGCTAAGAATGATGTCAACACTTAGTTAAGCTAAGAAGGAAGTCAATAAACATTGGGTAGTAAGTTAGATAGAATATAGGTAACATACTGGCAAGTTCAAAGTATTAGTAGCCAACTAAAGTTAATGGGGGCGGCAGCGTAGCCTAGTGGTTAGAGCATTGGACTAGTAACTGAAAGGTTGCAAGTTTGAATCCCTGAGCTGACAAGGTACAAATCTGTCGTTCTGCCCCTGAACAAGGCAGTTAACCCCACTGTTCCTAGGCTGTCATTGAAAATAAGAATTTGTTCTTAACTGACTTGCCCAGATAAATAAAGATAAAAATTGAACATACAAGCAACTGTTGTAATGATATGCTCTGCGGTTTGTAACACTAATTGTCAGCCAAAGTAATGTAACTTAGTTGAAAAGTCAGTACTTTATCACATTTCTTAAGATTTGTCATAATTAGTTAAACCAATGTGTTGATATCCGCTCTCTCGTCAGGCCCCCAGCTCCATATTTTCCACCATTTTCTTCCAATCTAAAAATGCTGTGAAGCCACAGTATAACACTTACAATATAACACCTACAATATAACACCTACAATATAACACCTACAATATAACACCCACAATATAACACCTACAATATAACACCCACAATTTAACACCTACAATATAACACCCACAATATAACAGCCACAATATAACACCCACAATATAACACCCACAATATAACACCAACAATATAACACCCACAATATAACACCCACAATATAACACCTACAATATAACACCCACAATATAACAGCCACAATATAACACCTACAGTATAACACCTACAGTACAACACCTACAATATAACACCTACAATATAACACCTACAGTATAACACCTACAATATAACAGCCACAATATAACACCTACAGTATAACACCTACAATATAACACCTACAGTACAACACCTACAGTATAACACCTACAATATAACACCTACAATATAACACCTACAGTACAACACCTACAGTACAACACCTACAATATAACACCCACAATATAACACCTACAATATAACACCTACAATATAACACCCACAATATAACACCCACAATATAACACCTACAATATAACACCTACAGTACAACACCTACAGTAGTGCACTACATAGGGAATATAATGCCAATGGGCCCTGGTCAAAGTAGTGCACTACATAGGGAATATAATGCCAATGGGCCCTGGTCAAAGTAGTGCACTATATAGGGAATATAATGCCAATGGGTCCTGGTCAAAGTAGTGCACTACATAGGGAATATAATGCCAATGGGTCCTGGTCAAAGTAGTGCACTACATAGGGAATATAATGCCAATGGGCCCTGGTCAAAGTAGTGCACTATATAGGGAATATAATGCCAATGGGTCCTGGTCAAAGTAGTGCACTACATAGGGAATATAATGCCAATGGGTCCTGGTCAAAGTAGTGCACTACATAGGGAATATAATGCCAATGGGCCCTGGTCAAAGTAGTGCACTACATAGGGAATTTCTTCTTTTGTTTCATTCTCTATTTATGCAGTTTAAAACCCATTGAGACCAGCGTCTCTTTCTGATAGGTGGCCTGATCACAGCAATTCAACACCAATTACAATGTAAGATCAAACATTAATCAATACAAAACACAACAGAGAAACTGTTACATTCCTCAGTTACTAGGTCCTTAATTAACACATTAAGCTGCCTGAGCAGCACCTGAACATCCAATCATAATGAGTTCTGCAAAGTGTTCCAGCAGTGAGGCGCATTAAAACCAAAAGCGGATTTACCTAATTTGGCGCAGACCCAAGGAACCTCAAGATTTAACCAAACCCTGTGAATGTGTTTTTATACTTCAACAACATAGTCAGGTAAATCAGAAGCTTGTGTAGTAGAGCTCTGTAAACAAAAAGAGAATAGGGAAGTGATCTAGGGGACTTTAATGAGGACCAGCCTTTAATACAGGATGTAGTGATGAGTATTAAACTGAGGACCAGCCAACCTTTAATACAGGATGTAGTGATGAGTATTAAACTGAGGACCAGCCTTTAATACAGGATGTAGTGATGAGTATTAAACTGAGGACCAGCCTTTAGATACAGGATGTAGTGATGAGTATTAAACTGAGGACCAGCCAACCTTTAATACAGGATGTAGTGATGAGTATTAAACTGAGGACCAGCCTTTAGATACAGGATGTAGTGATGAGTATTAAACTGAGGACCAGCCAGCCTTTAATACAGGATGTAGTGATGAGTATTAAACTGAGGACCAGCCTTTAGATACAGGATGTAGTGATGAGTATTAAACTGAGGACCAGCCTTTAATACAGGATGTAGTGATGAGTATTAAACTGAGGACCAGCCTTTAATACAGGATGTAGTGATGAGTATTTAACTGAGGACCAGCCTTTAATACAGGATGTAGTGATGAGTATTAAACTGAGGACCAGCCTTTAATACAGGATGTAGTGATGAGTATTAAACTGAGGACCAGCCTTTAATACAGGATGTAGTGGTGAGTATTAAACTGAGGACCAGCCAGCCTTTAATACAGGATGTAGTGATGAGTATTAAACTGAGGACCAGCCTTTAATACAGGATGTAGTGATGAGTATTAAACTGAGGACCAGACAACCTTTAGATACAGGATGTAGTGATGAGTATTAAAACTGTCACCTGTGATAACGTGAAGGGTGCTATGGTAAACAGCGTCCAATGGTTTAAGAGTAGTGGCAGCTGAATTCTGCTATATGGTGTGACCAGTCAAGAACTGTCAGGAAAGTTGACTGTACAATCTGCTTCCTGCTGTTTAGGGAGAGGCAAGATCTATTTCGAATAAAATAAAAAAGCCCACTTTAAATCTTAGCTTTTTAACTAGCTCATCAGTACGTTATTTAAACATTAAATCCTTGACAATCCAAACGCCCAGATATTTATAGGCAGGAACCCAATTGATGAGAGAACCATTAAATTAACTAATATGTAGTCCATCTGAAACATTATTGCAAGAATGTAGAGAACAAGATAAATGTAGTCTTTCCCATATTAAGTACCTGTTAAAAACAAACCAGGGCTTTTTATAAGGTAATAAAGTAAGTCAGATTGCAGCTCTAACATCACCCGGTCTACAGTTGGGGCAACGGCATACATACCAGGATCATCTGCATACATATAAATATTACGCATTTTAACAGATAGAGGGGAGATAAAGAGAAAGGGGAGAGAGGAGACAAAGAGAGAGAGGGAAGAGAAAGGAGAGAGAGGAGGGAGAGAGGGGGAGAGAGGGGGAAGAGAGGGGGAGAGAGGTGAGAGAGGAGACAAAGTGAGAGAGGGAAGAGAAAGGACAGAGAGGAGGAAGAGAGAGGGGGAGAGAGGGGGAAGAGAGGAGGGCAGAGAGGGAAGAGAGAGGTGAGAGAGGGGAGAGAAAGGGCAGAGAGGGAAGAGAGAGGGAGAGAGAGGGGAGAGAGGGAAGAGAGGGGAGAGAGAGGGGAGAGATGGGAGAGCAATGGAAAGGGGAGAGAGAGGGGAGAGAGGAGAGAGAGGGGGAAGAGAGGGGGGAGAGAAAGAGAAAGGGGAGAGAGAGGGGAGAGAGAGGGGAGAGAGAGTATTAAATAAATACTAAAGAGAACACACCTCCTCATTCTCACAGTCGTTGTTGAATGATCTTTCAGACACAATGTGGAATTTCTGATGAGCTTAAGTCTAGGTTCCTGGATATTACAGTGCATTCGGAAAGAATTCAGACCAATTCACTTTTTCCACATTTTGTTTTACGTTACAGTCTTATTCTGAAATCTACATACAATACCCCATAATGACAGCACTAAAAAAAATGGTTTTTGGAAATGTTTGCACATTTTTTAGAAAAAAAAAAAAATGTAAATATCACATTTACATAAGTATTCAGACCCTTTACTCAGTACTTTGTTGAAGCCCCATTGGCAGCGATTTCAGCCTTGAGTCTTCTTGGGTATGACGATACAAGCTTGGTACAACTGTATTTGGGGAGTTTCTCCCATTCTTCTCTGCATTTAGTAACTGTTAGTAAAGCTAGTGTATATTTACTAACTGTTAGTAAATCTAGTGTATAATCAGTAACTGTTAGTAAATCTAGTGTATATTTACTAACTGTTAGTAAATCTGGTGTATATTTACTAACTGTTAGTAAATCTATTGTATATTCAGTAACTGTTAGTAAATCTATTGTATATTCAGTAACTGTTAGTAAATCTATTGTATATTCAGTAACTGTTAGTAAATCTATTGTATATTCAGTAACTGTTAGTAAATCTATTGTATATTCAGTAACTGTTAGTAAATCTATTGTATATTCAGTAACTGTTAGTAAATCTATTGTATATTCAGTAACTGTTAGTAAATCTATTGTATATTCAGTAACTGTTAGTAAATCTAGTGTATATTCAGTAACTGTTAGTAAATCTAGTGTATATTTAGTAACTGTTAGTAAATCTAGTGTATATTCAGTAACTGTTAGTAAATCTATTGTATATTCAGTAACTGTTAGTAAATCTAGTGTATATTCAGTAACTGTTAGTAAATCTAGTGTATATTTAGTAACTGTTAGTAAATCTATTGTATATTCAGTAACTGTTAGTAAATCTAGTGTATATTTAGTAACTGTTAGTAAATCTAGTGTATATTCAGTTACTGTTAGTAAATCTAGTGTATATTCAGTAACTGTTAGTAAATCTAGTGTATATTTAGTAACTGTTAGTAAATCTAGTGTATATTCAGTAACTGTTAGTAAATCTAGTGTATATTCAGTAACTGTTAGTAAATCTATTGTATATTCAGTAACTGTTAGTAAATCTAGTGTATATTCAGTAACTGTTAGTAAATCTATTGTATATTCAGTAACTGTTAGTAAATCTAGTGTATATTCAGTAACTGTTAGTAAATCTGGTGTATATTCAGTAACTGTTAGTAAATCTATTGTATATTCAGTAACTGTTAGTAAATCTAGTGTATATTCAGTAACTGTTAGTTATACCTTTTAAAGGCAATGATTCCACGTTCGCAGAGACCGCATTTCCAGTAAACATGTCAACTCAATCAGAATTGACCTTTAAAATGTCAAGGCTGTAAGGTGCATCCACAGCTGATGGGATTGAATCCTGGCATAGATAGTAGACATACTGAATACATATTATACTGCGCTACATTTCATATGAACAAATCAGTCAAATTTGAAATAAATTCATTAGGTCCTAATCTATGGATTTTACATGACTGGGAATACAGATATTCATCTGTTGGTCACAGATAACCTTTAAAATAAATTAGCCTCACAATGGATCTCGTCACAGTATTTTTGAACATTTAAATTGACATCGATAAATTGCTATTGTGTACATTGTCTGTAGCTTATGCCTGCCCATACCATAACCCTACCGTCACTATGGGGCACTCTGTTCACAACGTTGACATAAGCAAACCGCTTGCCCACACGACGCCATACATGTGGTCTGCGGTTGTGAGGCCGGTTGGATGCACTGCCAAATTCTCTAAAACAATGTTGGAGGTGGCTTATGGTAGAGAAATTAGCATTAAATTCTCTGGCAAAAGCTCAGGTGAACATTCCTGCAGTCAGCATGCCAATTGCACACTCCCTCAAAACTTGTGGCATTGTGTTGTGTGACAAAACTGCACATTTTAGAGTGGCCTTTTATTGTCCCCCAGCACAAGGTGCACCTGTGTAATGACCATGCTGTTTAATCAGCTTCTTGATATCCCACACCTGTCAGGTGGATGAATTATCTTGGCAAAGCAGAATTGGTCACTAACAGGGATGTAAACATATATTTTTTGCATAAACATTTTGAGAAATATTTTTATTTTTTTGTGTATGGAAAAAGTTGGGGACATTTCATTTCAGCTCACGGAAACAAACACTTTTACATGTTGCCTTTATATTCTGTTCAGTGTAGTTGAAGCCATGGGAGAATGTTTGTTGTTACATGTTGAGAGTCATCGTTTCCCTATGTAAGACAATGGACTTATGAAAGCAGGGTCCATGTACTGACACATGACCCCAGTCCCAGTGAGTGTGTGTGTGTGTGTGTGCGCGTGCTGGTGTGTGTGTGTGCGTGTGCGTGTGTGTTGTTTGTGTTTGTGTGTAAGTGTATGTAAGTGTGTGTGTGTGTGTAAGTGTGTGTGTGTGTAAGTGTGTGTGTGTGTGTGTCTAAGTGTGTGTCTAAGTGTGTGTGTGTCTAAGTGTGTGTGTGTGTGTGTCTAAGTGTGTGTGTGTGTGTGTGTGTGTGTGTGTGTGTGTGTGTGTGTGTGTGTGTGTGTGTGTGTGTGTGTGTGTGTGTGTGTGTTCTCCTGCTGAGTCTCAGAACCAGTCCCTTTCCTTCCTCTGATTCAATAGGTATTATTTAGGAAATATCTGGGTTTAATATTACTTAGGGTAGTGTGTGTGTGTGTGTGTGTGTGTGTGTGTCTCTCCTCCTGCTGGTCTCCTGAACCTGCTTCCTTCCTCTGATACAAAAGGTAAAGTTTAGAGTCATGTGTTTGATCTGAGTGGTCTTTTATGTTATCATTGTAACGGCTGTCGTCGGGAATAGAGGACCAAAACGCAGCAGGAATGTGGATGCTCATCTTGTATTTATTTTAAAATAAAGACAACACCAAAATAACAAAAACGAAGAACTCACAAACAACCAAACAGTCTTGTCAGGCTCACACAGGCAAAACAAGAAACAATCTCCCACAAACACTTAACCAAAACACATACCCATATATAGGACTCTCAATCAGAGGCAACTAGAAAACACCTGCCTCCAATTGAGAGTCCAACCCCAATAAACTAGACATAGAAAAACAAAAGACTAGAGGCCACATAGAAATACAAACCTAGAACATAACCCCAAAAACCCGGAACTAACTAAACCAACACCCTACTAAATAAATCACCACCCCGAACCACATAAACCAAATACCCTCTGCCACGTCCTGACCAAACTACAATAACAAATAAACCCTTATACTAGTCAGGACGTGACAATTATGTACGTCCCCTCCTCCCCAGGTGAATTCGCTTCACACACACAGTAGCACAACACACACGCTGTGTCGTTTAACAGACGCTCTTATCTAGAGCCACTTCCAGTTCATTTAGAATTGAACCATAGAATTCTAGTCTCCCCATTATAATAGGATCATTATAATAGGATCATTATAATAGGATAAGAAAGCATTCTCTCAGACTGATATGGTTCCTCTGTAAAGGCTATAGTCTATAGTAGACTGGTGTGGTTTCCTCTGTAAAGGCTATAGTCTATAGTAGACTGGTATGGTTTCTCTGTAAAGGCTATAGTCTATAGTAGACTGATATGTTTCCTCTGTAAAGGCTATAGTCTATAGTAGACTGGTATGGTTCCTCTGTAAAGGCTATAGTCTATAGTAGACTGGTATGGTTCCTCTGTAAAGGCTATAGTCTATAGTAGACTGGTATGGTTTCCTCTGTAAAGGCTATAGTCTATAGTAGACTGGTATGGTTTCTCTGTAAATGCTATAGTCTATAGTAGACTGGTATGTTTCCTCTGTAAAGGCTATAGTCTATAGTAGACTGGTATGGTTCCTCTGTAAAGGCTATAGTCTATAGTAGACTGGTATGGTTCCTCTGTAAAGGCTATAGTCTATAGTAGATTGGTATGGTTCCTCTGTAAAGGCTATAGTCTATAGTAGACTGGTATGGTTTCCTCTGTAAAGGCTATAGTCTATAGTAGACTGGTATGGTTTCTCTGTAAATGCTATAGTCTATAGTAGACTGGTATGTTTCCTCTGTAAAGGCTATAGTCTATAGTAGATTGGTATGGTTCCTCTGTAAAGGCTATAGTCTATAGTAGATTGGTATGGTTCCTCTGTAAAGGCTATAGTCTATAGTAGACTGGTATGGTTTCCTCTGTAAAGGCTATAGTCTATAGTAGACTGGTATGGTTTCTCTGTAAATGCTATAGTCTATAGTAGACTGGTATGTTTCCTCTGTAAAGGCTATAGTCTATAGTAGATTGGTATGGTTCCTCTGTAAAGGCTATAGTCTATAGTAGATTGGTATGGTTCCTCTGTAAAGGCTATAGTCTATAGTAGATTGGTATGGTTCCTCTGTAAAGGCTATAGTCTATAGTAGACTGGTATGTTTCCTCTGTAAAGGCTATAGTCTATAGTAGACTGGTATGGTTTCTCTGTAAATGCTATAGTCTATAGTAGACTGGTATGGTTCCTCTGTAAAGGCTATAGTCTATAGTAGACTGGTATGTTTCCTCTGTAAAGGCTATAGTCTATAGTAGACTGGTATGGTTCCTCTGTAAAGGCTATAGTCTATAGTAGACTGGTATGGTTCCTCTGTAAAGGCTATAGTCTATAGTAGACTGGTATGGTTCCTCTGTAAAGGCTATAGTCTATAGTAGATTGGTATGTTTCCTCTGTAAAGGCTATAGTCTATAGTAGACTGGTATGTTTCCTCTGTAAAGGCTATAGTCTATAGTAGATTGGTATGGTTCCTCTGTAAAGGCTACAGCATAAAGGCTACTGTGATCTCTGTTTAGCCTACTGTATCATTGGACTCTGATACATAGAAATAGAATGCATAGATCAACCGTCACCATTTATACTACATGGCATTTCTCCACTCGTTTTGGACCCTTGACTTATTCCACATTTTGTGGTGTTACAGCCTGAATGCCCCTTGACTTATTCCACATTTTGTGGTGTTACAGCCTGAATGCCCCTCGACTTATTCCACATTTTGTGGTGTTACACCCTGAATCACCTTTGACTTATTCCACATTTTGTTGTGTTACAGCCTGAATTCAAAATGGATTAAATTGATTTGTTTTCTCACCCATCTACACACAATACCCCATAATGACAAATGTTTTTAGAAATGTTTGCAAATGTATTGAAAATTAAATACAGAAATGTCACATTTACATAAGTATTCACACCCCATAAGTCAATGCTTGGTAAAAGCACCTTCGGCAGTGATTACAACTGTGAGTCATTCTGGGTAAGTCTCTAAGAGCTGTGAGTCATTCTGGGTAAGTCTCTAAGAGCTGTGAGTCATTCTGGGTAAGTCTCTAAGAGCTGTGAGCCTTTCTGGGTCAGTCTCTAAGAGCTGTGAGTCATTCTGGGTAAGTCTCTAAGAGCTGTGAGTCTTTCTGAGTAAGTCTCTAAGAGCTGTGAGTCATTCTGGGTAAGTCTCTAAGAGCTTTCCACACCTGAATTGTGCAACATTTTCCCATTATTATTATTTTTAAATTCTTCAAGCTTTGTCAAATTGGTTGTTAATCTGATGACAAGGAGTCAGGAAGCAGGAGCAGAAGGTCAGTTTAATAATAATAAACCTGAAAAAAATTACAAAATGAACGTAAACTAAACCAATACTGTCTGATGACTGAGGATACTGACGATTAGATAATACAGAAAAGGAGCAGCATACTGAACGTAACCAAAAAATATGGAGAGTGGTACTCAGTAATGTGTTGTATTGGATTTGCCCCAAACATGGCACTTTGTATTCAAGACATAAAGTTAATTTCTTTACCACATTTTTTGCCGTATTACTTTAGTGCCTTATTGCAAACAGAAGGCATGTTTTGGAATATTTTTTATTCTGTACAGGCTTCCTTCTTTTCACTCTGTCAATTAGGTTAGTATTGTGGAGTAACTACAATGTTGTTGATCCATCCTCAGTTTTCTTCAATCAAAGCTATTAAACTCTGTAACTGTTTTAAAACCTGTTGGGGATAGGGGGCAGTATTGAGAATTTTGAAAAAAATATGTGCCCATTTTTAACTGCCTCCTACACCAACCCAGAAGCTAGGATATGCATATTAGTAACAGATTTGGATAGAAAACACTTTGAATTTTCTAAAACTGTTTGAATGGTGTCTGTAAGTATAACAGAACTCATATGGCAGTCAAAACCCTGAGACAATTTCTAACAGGAAGTGTGTATCTGATGTGTTGAATTACTTTTAAGCCTATGCCATTGAAACACACAGGGACGTATTAATCATTGAGCACTTCCTATGGCTTCCACTAGATGTCACCAGTCTTTACAAAGTGGTTTGAGTCTTATACTGTGAGATCTGACCGAACAAGAGACTTGGAACGTTGGTCATAAGCAGATGGCCGATACTACTCTGGCGCGTGAGTGCATGTTTAGGTACTCTCGTTCCAATACGTTTTAAAAGAGAATGCAATCGTCCGCCTTGAATATTATTGAAGTTCTGATTGAAAAAGGCCCTAATGATTTATGCTATGCAACGTTTGACATGTTTGAACGAACGTAAATATTTTTTTTTCCCTCTTTGATGAAGACAAGTCCGGCGGGCGTCGTTCATGTTTTTGAGTAGCCTACAGGACACGCTAAGAACACGGAGCTTTTTGGACATAAATTATGAGCTTTTTCAAACAAAACTACATTCGTTATGGACCTGGGATTCCTGGAAGTGCCTTCTGATGAAGATAATCAAAGGTAAGGGATTATTTACATAGTATTTTTGATTTTAGATCTCTCCAACATGGCGCTTAGTCTGTATCGCAAAACCTATTTTTCTGGGCGCAGTACTCAGATTATTGCAAAGTGTGATTTCCCAGTAAAGTTATTTTTAAATCTGGCAATGCGGTTGCGTTCAAGAGATGTTAATCTATAATTCTTTGAATGACAATATAATATTTTACCAATGTTTTCGAATAGTAATTATTTAATTTGTTGTGCTGATTGACTGGCGGTATTGGTGGGAAAATATTTCAACATCAACGCCATAGTAAAATGCTGTTTTTGGATATAAATATGAACTTGATAGAACAAAAAATGCATGTATTGTCTAACATAATGTCCTAGGAGTGTCATCTGATGAAGATTGTCAAAGGTTAGTGCATAATTTTAGCTGGTTTTCTGCTTTCGGTGACGCCTGTCTTTGCATTGACAAAACATTACACACAGCTATTTTCAATGTACTGTCCTAACATAATCTAACTTTATGCTTTCGCCGTAAAGCCTTTTTGAAATCGGACAACGTGGTTAGATTAAGGAGATGTTTATCTTTCAAAGGGTGTGAGATAGTTGTATGTTTGAGAAATTTGAATTATGACATTTAATTGTTTTCAAATTTGGCTCCCTTGATATTTCACCTGCTGTTGATAGGGTGTACCAGGGGTGGGATGCTTGCGTCCCACGTTCCCAGACAGGTTAAAATCGCCATTGGCCTCATGGTAAAATCCCTGAGCGGTTTCCTTCCTCTCCAGCAACTGAGATTATCAGGTATCAAGGTAAGACCCAAGTGCAGACTGTGTGAAGTAATAAAGTTTATTGTAACAACAGGGGCAGGCAAACGACAGGTCAAGGCAGGCAGGGGTCAATAATCCAGAGTAGGAGCTAATTGTTAGATAACTTGTTATAATTGTTAGATTACTTGTTAGATATTGTTAGATATTGTTAGATATTGTTAGATAACTTGTTAGATTACTTGTTATAATTGTTAGATTACTTGGTAGATATTGCTGCACTGTCGGAACTAGAAGCACAAGCATTTCCCTACACTCGCAATAACATCTGCTAACCACGTGCATGTGACCATTAAATTTGATTTGATTTGAAATAACCAGTGGTGTCGAGGCCATATACAACCAAAATCTACTTTATTTCTCATTGATTGACAGGCCTACCGTAGAACGATAAACTTTCCTCCAGTATGGATGCTCGTTTTATACAATAGTTAGGCTATACATCATTTGCAGAGGTGGGTAGAGTGTCATGTCCTGACCATAGAAAGCTCTTATTTTCTATGGTAGAGTAGGTCAGGGCGTGACTGGGGGGGTTTATCTAGTTTATTTATTTCTATGTTGGGTTCTAGTTTCTTTTTTCTATGTTGGGGTTTTTTGTATGATTCCCAATTAGAGGAAGCTGGTCATCGTTGTCTCTAATTGGTGATCATATTTAAGTAGTTGTTTTTCCTACCTGTGTTTGTGGGATATTATTTTGAGTTAGTGCATGTAGCATCGCTTTAGTCACGGTTTGTTTATTCTTTATTGTTTTTGTATTTTGACTAAGTTTCACATATTAATAAAGATGTGGAACGATACTCATGCTGCGCCTTGGTCCTTCTCTACACACAAACGTGACATAGAGTTCTGAAAAGTTGTACTTAAGTGAAAGTATTGTTAGTTAGATTGTAATTTAGTCAAACAAAAGTAAAAGTAGCCCTCTCTAGAAACTACTCAAGTAAGAATAAAATTGTATCCGGTCAGAAAACTAACCACAGTAAGTACTAGTTACAAATGTAGTTTGGTAATTTTTTACACCTTGTGGTAAACTGTGACAGCAAACAAAAAGGACAACAACTTAATGTCAAAGGTGCATAAAGATGGAGGAGTTCAGAAATGTTCATCATGGTTTTAGCACTACCCACAGAGTTCTTAAACTATGGTGCGCCACATGGTTCAATGTGCCATTAAATCAGCACAATCTACTTTTTCGTTGTTTCAAATTGCTTCCATCTTGGAGCTACATTTTGGATCATGTATTCTGCGCTAATGCCGATACAAAGAGTAATGAAGAGCAATGTACAATACGGCGAACTTAGCAAACGAGGCATTTATGGTAAGTACATGGGGGGCCGCTATCTTTATGCACATTCGCCTTTGATTTGACATTAATTTATTATTTATTAAAGCCTGCCAGCGCCATCTTGCTGATGTCCTCCAGGACAGGAAGTCTACAACGAAGACTGACATCAAATAAAGTCCGTAGACTGTACAGTTTTAATTACGGTATCAATGTGCTCAATTTCATTAAAAGGTATTTAATTTTTTACCTTCATTTAACTAGGCAAGTCAGTTAAGAACAAATTCTTATTTATAATGACGGCCTACCGGGGAACAGTACCTTTTTCAGGGGCAGAACGACAGATTTTTACCTGGTCAGCTCAGGAGTTCGATCTAGCAACCTTTCGGTTACTGGCCCAACGCTCTAACCACTAAGCTATCTGCTCTAACCACTAGGCTACCTGGTACTTGTGAAAATGGAATAATTTTACAATTTCAATGGCATTAATGACATTTTATTTCACAATATCATTTTAAGTACATGTGATGGTGAATATGTACCAA
This sequence comes from Salmo trutta, assembly GCF_901001165.1. Taxonomy (NCBI): domain Eukaryota; kingdom Metazoa; phylum Chordata; class Actinopteri; order Salmoniformes; family Salmonidae; genus Salmo; species Salmo trutta. The sequence continues at coordinate 61,908,536 of NC_042961.1, forward strand.
AAATATTTACCCCAAGTGTGAGGTTGTATTTTTCACTCACACTGAAATATCGAGGAGGATCAGGTAAGTGGATCAGTCAAACAACTATCAACATCTACATTTCACTATCAATCATGTTACTAGTATGCAAATCAGAGATTTCAGCATGGAATTAAAGATCTAGGTAGGTTATTGAGGTAAGAATCGTGTAAGTAATAAATAGTCAAACAGTGCAGATATCAATTGCCATAGCCAACTCAATCATCTTTTTCCTGCCGAGGAAGGATTTATCGGTCATGTCTAGATGGGATGCAGCTTTTGTCAAATTGGCATCGAAAGTAGATTTTTTTTGTATTTTAGCTAACCCTAAATTTTAGCTAACCCTAACCGTGTATTTTAGCTAACCCTAACCCTGTATTGTAGCTAACCCTAACCCTGTATTGTAGCTAACCCTAACCCTGTATTTTAGCTAACCCTAACCCTGTATTGTAGCTAACGCTAACCCTGTATTGTAGCTAACGCTAACCCTGTATTGTAGCTAACGCTAACCCTGTATTGTAGCTAACCCTAACCCTGTATTTTAGCTAACCCTAACCCTGTATTGTAGCTAACCCTAACCCTGTATTGTAGCTAACCCTAACCCTGTATTGTAGCTAACCCTAACCCTGTATTGTAGCTAACCCTGTATTGTAGCTAACGCTAACCCTGTATTTTGGCTAACCCTAACCCTGTATTGTAGCTAACCCTAACCCTGTATTGTAGCTAACCCTGTATTGTAGCTAACGCTAACCCTGTATTGTAGCTAACCCTAACCCTGTATTTTAGCTAACCCTAACCCTGTATTTTAGCTAACCCTAAGCCTGTATTGTAGCTAACCCTAACCCTGTATTGTAGCTAACCTAACCCTGTATTGTAGCTAACCCTAACCCTGTATTTTAGCTAACCCTAACCCTTTTCCTAACCTTAACCAACTCCTCCTAACCTGCTACGAAAAGTAAATGTTTGACAAATGCTGTATCCCTTCTAGACAAAACTGGATTTCCCCTTACATCCTCATCCTCTTCTGAACCTTTCCACTTGGAAGGGTCTTTTCTTGGCTGTCTCATTCTCCTCCACCTCGGTTGTGCCCATTACAAACTGTAATTAAAAAGACACATAGAAACAGAGAGATTTGATACTGTCACGTCCTGACCAGCAGAGGGCGTATTGCTTAGTCTTGGTCAGGATGTGGCAGGTGGTTTGTGTTTGTTAAATGTTGTGTTGGTGATTGGGACTTCCAATTGAAGGCAGGTGTGTATAGTTGCCTTTGATTGGAAGTCCTATATAGGTGTGTGTGTTTTTCTTTGGGGTTGTGGGGAAGTGATTTTGCACTGCGTTTTGTATAGCCTGCAAGACTGTCCATGTCGTGAGTACTGTCTAGTGTTTTTTTTCAAGTGGATGCCTTACATGTTTTGTCAGTAATATACATGAGTGTCCACAATCCCGCTGCGCCTTGGTCCTTCTCTCTCCCATACGACATATTCGCCAAAAGAGTACGACATTTTCTGTGACAGATACAAAAAGCTTACTGAGATGATACACTGACTGTATGATTTAAAAATAAATATATATATTTCACCTTTATTTAACCAGGTAGGGCCAGTTGAGAACAAGTTCTCAGTTACAACTGAGACCTGGCCAAGAATAAAACAAAGCAGTGTGACACAAAAACAACAACACAGAGTTACACATGAACAAATGTACAGTCAATAACACAAAAGAAAATACAAATAAAAAATCTGTATACAGTGTGTGCAAATGTAGAAGAGTAAGGAGGTAGGCAATAAATAGGCCCTAGAGGTGAAAATAATTACAATTTAGCATTAACTCTGGAGTGATAGATGATGATGTGCAAGTAGAGATACTGGGGTGCAAAAGAGCAAGAGGGTAAGTAATAATATGGGGATGAGGTAGTTGTGTGTGATATTTACAGATTGGCTGTATACAGGTACAGTGATCGGTTAGCTGCTCTGCCAACTGATGCTTAAAGTTAGAGAGGGAAATATGTCTCCAGCTTCAGCAATTTTTGCAATTCGTTCCAGTCACTGGCAGCAGAGAACTGGAAGGAAAGGCAGCCAAAGGAGGTGTTGGCTTTGGGGATGACCAGTGAAATATACCTGCTGGAGCGTGTGCTACGGGTGGGTGTTGCTATGGTGACCAGTGAGCTGAGATAAGGCGGGGCTTTACCTAGCAAAGACTTAGAGATGACCTGGAGCCAGTGAGTTTGGCGACGGATATGTAGTGAGGGCCAGCCAACGAGAGCATACAGGTCGCAGTGGTGGGTAGTATATGGGGCTTTGGTGACAAAACGGATGGCACTGTGATAGACTGCATCCAGTTTGCTGAGTAGACTGTTGGGGGCTATTTTGTAAATGGCATCGCTGAAGTCAAGGATCTTTAGGATAGTCAGTTTTACAAGGGTATGTTTGGCGGCATGAGTGAAGAAAGCTTTGTTGCGAAATAGGAAGCCGATTGTAGATTTCATTTTTGGATTTGTGATACTTAATGTGAGTCTGGAAGGAGAGTTTACAGTCTAACCAGACACCTAGGTATTTGTAGTTGTCCACATATTTTAGGTCAGCACCATCCAGAGTAGTGATACTAGTCGGGCGGGCGGGTGCGGGCAGCAATCAGATGAAGAGCATGCATTTAGTTTTACGAGCATTTAAAAGCAGTTGGAGGCCACGGAAGGAGTGTTGTATGGCGTTGAAGCTTGTTTGGAGGTTTGTTATCACAGTGTCCAAAGAAGGGCCAGATGTATACAGAATGGTGTCGTCTGCGTAGAGGTGGATCAGAGAATCACAAGCAGCAAGAGCGACATCATTGATATATAGAGAGAAAAGAGTCGGTCCGAGAATTGAGCCCTGTGGCACCCCCATAGAGACTGCCAGAGGTCCGTCATTAAAACAGTGACATTTAGACACACACACACACACACACACACACACTGAGTAAAAGAGAGCAATGCGTGGGAGGATGCTGTGGTGGACTGACCCGTTGATCTAGCTAACGTTAGCTAGCTACATGGTTGACACTGCAACTAGCTAGCTAACGTTAGCTAGCTACATGGTTGACACTGCAACTAGCTAGCTTAGACAACTTATCTAGTTGCAACCTAATGTGATATCTAGTTAGCTATTGTTGCCACACACATCTGATTAATCTGTTCAGTATTTATGCCAATGGAAAGAGAGATCATAAAAACAGGAGATTAAAGTTTGTCTGTCAGATTCTGGGTTAGCGAAAGCTAGCTAGTTAGCTACCTAGCCATTTGATTTGCACCTGCCCTCAAAACACAATTTCAACAGCAGAATTATATCTTAGAAATCCTTAACTTACTCCAGAAATATATAATATTACAAAGGCAGAAGGGTAATTAAAGTGTAACTTACCTCTGATCATGTCTGGCTAAGAATCTAATAACAAAAATAACTTCAGGAGTGAAGACATACATTTCACTTCAAGACACATGGTGGAGACACGGGATTTTAACGGACAACTTCGAGAGCCAGTGGACTTAAGATTTTTCAACACATTTTCATTGGTCAAGGGGTTGTGAAACATTCATACAGACGTAATGCTGCTTTCAAGACAAATGGGAACTTGGAGAAAAAAAACAAGGTCAAACATGATGTCGTGATCTTCATGCTGGAAAGTCGGAACTCTAGAAAAATGGAATTCCAAGTTGGAAGACTATGGAACAACGTTTGGGTCAAAAAAGATGCACGTCAAATAACACTATTTGACGCGTCAAATAAGCTTTTAATTTGAAGGGTCAAATAACAAAATTATATTTTAGAATGTTGTGTGTGCTGAATTTGCACGTGCGGCAGGTACACATTTGGGGTGGCAGGTGTCCTAGTGGTTAGAGCGTTGGGCCAGTAACCGAAAGGTTGCTAGATCAAATCCCTGAGATGACAAGGTAAAAAAAAAACTGTTGTTCTGCCCCTGAACAAGGTAGTTAACCCACTGTACCTAGGCCGTCATTGTAAATAAGAATTTGTTCTTAACTGACTTGCCTAGTTAAATAAAATAACATTTTAGAAAAGTCAAGTGCCACCACTACGGTCAGTAGCACTGTCTGCAAACAAGCACACATGGCCACAATGTTTTTACAATACCGCGTTGGTAATAAGCCATTATTTGTTCTATCGAACGGGAAAACTTCTATGTGAGTATTTTGAAATAAGATCAGGATCAAAAGAGTAGTATCAAAAATGTTAGCCAGGAGGTCCAACATTCTCCCTGACGTCCCAGAGGCAGAGGAGAACCAATGGTGATCCTGCTGCTTCTGCTTGCCAGCTAGCTCCGTCCCAACTTCCCAAGCAGTGGCACCTGATTCATCCTAGCTAGTCAAAATACATACTAATAATAATCAAGCATTCTGGCAACATTGATGACAGTTTGAATTTTGGAGGTCGGCTATCTCTCTACTAAATTGACTTCGGGTTTGCAGTATGACTGACACTCAAATATCAAATATCTTTGATACAGATGTTTTTATAGCAACTTCTGGGGTTGCTAGCTAGCTCTAGCTTGGTAACTAGCTAGCACCAATACAACCAGCCTAAAAACAATGACCAGAAACTTCAATCAATATTCAATATTCTTCGAAATTATTTAGGACTCCATGTGACTAAGTATTAGCTAGTCAGCCACTTGTTGTTCTCCTATTGAAAACGACAGTGGCATGTGAGCGAGACAACTTTTCCAGCATCATATTGGTGAATCGCTATGACAAATGAAATAGTAGTGATAGTGTAATCAATGTGTAATAACTACATAAATTAATTAATGTGTTAAATTATTACGTGAGTCATATTTAGTAGAGTTGAATGGCGGGAACCTGGTTACCAAGATTTCCCGCTCAAAACCACTCCCTTTTCCCAGGATAAATAACTGTGAGGAAACCTGGTGAATTATTATGTATTATTTATATCAACAGCATGATGGTGAAATGGACCTGTTAAATGATATGTGATGTCTAAATCTGTCTTGTCTAGGGCCTTCTCTCTCTGCTCCCTGCATGATCAATCATCAACGCTCAGGGTGGAGACAGACAGCCCATCTCTGTAGGGAGCAGCAGTTCACAATGTATCTAGACCTAGAATCTCATCATGGTCACATTTTTTTTCTTGTGACAAGTAGGCCTCCATTTGCTACAGCATAGTCTATGCTTGTCACGTCCTGACCAGTAAAAGGGGTGTTTGTTATTGTAGTTTGGTCAGGGCGTGGCAGGGGGTGTTTGTTATTGTAGTCTGGTCAGGGCGTGGCAGGGGTTGTTTGTTATTGTAGTTTGGTCAGGGCGTGGCAGAGGGTGTTTGTTTTATGTGTTTTGGTTTTTTTTTGGTTAATGTTCTATGTTGGTATATTTCTATGTTCGTTCTAGTCTTTCTATTTCTATGTTTAGTTTATTGGGTTGACCTTCAATTGGAGGCAGCTGTTCCTTGTTGCCTCTAATTGAAGGTCCTATTTAGTAGAGGGTTTTTTCTATGGGTTTTTGTGGGTAGTTGTTCCGTGTGTGTAGCTGTGTTCCTTACAGGACTGTTTCTCGTCGTTGTTTTGTATTAAGTGTCTATTTTGGTTTTTCTTCATAATAAAAGAAGATGAGTATACACATTCCCACTGCGCCTTGGTCCCATCCTTATGACGAACGTGACAATGCTACAGTAAAGGACCAAATATGCGTGTCTAATTTATACATCTCCATCTGGCTTTCGGGGGTCACCATATGTTTGTATTGTAAAGGTATATATATATATATACATTTTTTTTTTTTTAATTGTAGCTTTTTAAAAAAGCTTTTTAAAACAGCCTATCACTCAAAAATTGTTTGCTTTAAATCAGAGTTCGTGCAAGCAGTCTCTCTCGCCATCAATTCCATTCAAATTGCATCCAAAATAGATAAACCTGTTCAAGATTGCTATATATACAGTATATAGATGTTCCAGCCTACCTATTGCAGGTAATACATTCAATGCGCTATTAACCTTATATGGAGATAATTAATGATGGGTTATGCATAATAAGCTTCTAATTTATAGCCTCCGTCTCATGCGCATTACGCAGGCACCTGTGGTCCTCTGGCCTCTCTCCTTAAACAACGCTCCTTAGCTCTTGGAGTCCCATGCAGGAATAGCTAGACTAGAATAGCTTGCTGGACTTTTTTTCCATAATTTTTTCAGTCCTTATACCGATAGACTATTCGAAGAGGGATGCAAGCTCTTGTTTGCTGAATGTTAAATACAGCAGCAGTAGAACTCACGGGTAGTTTGAAAGAAGAGCGAGCGCGTGATCTAGGTAGGTTATAGCTGTTACACCCTGATCTGTTTCACCTGTCTTTGTGATTGTTTCCACAACCCTCCAAGTGTCGCCCATCTTCCCCTGTGTATTTATACCCGCGTTCTCTGTTTGTCTGTTGCCAGTTCGTCTTGTTTGTCAAGTCAACCAGTGTTTTTTGTTTCAGTTTCTGCTTTTTCTCAGCCTCTCTTTTTTCTCACCCTCCTGGTTTTGACCCTTGCCTGTCCTGACCCTGAGCCTGCCTGCTGACCTGTACCTTTGCCCCACCTCTGGATTATTGACCTCTGCCTGCCTCCGACCCTGAGCCTGTCTGCCGTCAGGTACCGTTGCCTCACCTCTGTCGTTTACTGACCCCTGCCTGCCCCCGACCCTGAGCCTGTCTGCCGTCCGGTACCGTTGCCTCACCTCTGGTTTACTGACCCCTGCCTGCCTTGACCTGTCTATTGCCCCTGTTGGATTATTAAACCATTGTTAATTCAACGTGGCTGCATCTGGGTCTTACCTTCATACCTGATAATAGTAGTTGTTTATTCAGACCCATAACCAGTCAATCTTCGTGAAGAGAAGTGAAAGCCTTCTGCATCTAATTCAAGTCCTAGATTTTTCAAAGATGTCATTAGATCAGGACAACAAAATGCATTTAATTTATCTGTTCAAAGCGGGGAAGGAATGAAGCAACAATAGAGAGAGAAAGAGGAGGTAGGCTAATAACATTTGGGGAAATATTATGAAAGGTATATTTGCATCAGCCTACTAATCATACAAATAGGGCCCTATTATATTTCAAAATTAAAATCAAATGTGCCTATACTAGCCTATACTAGCCTATACTAGTAACTTTGTAAGCCAAACATCCTGTATCAGCATCACATGTTCTCTCCCAGCTTCCTGGTTTGAACGAGGTGCGTAAATTCCAGTCCACATAATACAGTATAATACAATACAGTACAGTACTATAGTTCACACTCAAAAAGATTAGGCTACTGGAGCTAGTTTCATTGATTTACCCAAGAGAGCATATAGCTAGCTATATCTATGGGATTTAATGTTTTCATGTCATGAGTAATGTCATATACTGTATGTATTGGATAACGACACAAACATTTCAGCTTCTTTGGGCTTTGGCTCATTAAATGTCTTTAATGTATGGCTCATTAAATGTCTTTAATGTAGAGCTCATTAAATGTCTTTAATGTAGGGCTCATTAAAAGTCTTTAATGTATGGCTCATTAAATGTCTTTAATGTAGGGCTCATTAAATGTCTAGTAATGTAGGGCTCATTATATGTCTTTAATGTATGGCTCATTAAAAGTCTTTAATGGCTCATTAAATGTCTTTAATGTAGGGCTCATCAGGCTTGAATTTTTTTGATCAAAGCTCTAATCAAATCCAGATATAGGCCCATTAATATGCTTTATATGCTTTTGAATGGCACTTCCTGTTTTGGTGGGAAATACCGTGTTACCCTACCGGAAAATATTCAACCTTAATATTCAGGTACTGATTGGTCAAAAAGCTTATTTGACATGTGAAATTATTTTATGCATCAATTAGTGTTATTTAATGTGTATCTTTTTGACAGGCAAATACCTACCCAAACAAGGTTCAATAGAAGACAGTTCAAAACAATTTTTCACAATCGGAGCGTGTTTTTTTTCTTTGAGTTCCCAGTTGTCTTGAACGCAGAATAAAGGGAAACCAATAGTACCGACTCATTTTTTTAAATAACACACCTTTGGAGTTAGGTTTTCATCCGACTGTAATTGAAGTGATTTGGTAAAATGTAACAGAGTAATAAGTTACTTCCTTCAGAAATTACTTGAGTAAGAGTACAGCCCACAGAGAGTAACTAGAAAAGTAGTCTGCTAGTTCGTCCAAAAATTCAGAGGGGCAGAAGTCGGTCAGATTTGAGCCGACTCTGGTAGATACGGGATAAAACGGCTGTAACCGCTGGGCCACACAGGCACTAAACCTATTGTGAATTTATTCTGATTATTGTTTGCCTTCAACATATAATAAAACAATTGATCCAAAAAAAAAAGAGAGAAGATTTTCCATAACAAACATGCATCTACCACTTATAGGTATTGTCCATGTATCCGTCTACATAGGTTACTTCAACTGAAACACATTGGACCCGCTGTCTGTCACTACAAACACCGTTTCCAGCTGCCCCCTGGTGGCGGATTCTAAATATAAACAAATCCCATTTTAATCCTTCTGTCGGGATTATTTTCTAACCTGCGACGTAATGGGTCGTATTAAGGTCCGACATCTGTATGGGCCTGTCACGTCCTGTAAGGGGTAATTTTGTTATTATAGTATGGTCAGGACGTGGCAGGGGTGTGTTTGATTTATGTGTCTTGGGTTTTTGGGTAATGTTCTATGTATAGCTGTGTAGCCTTACAGGACTGTTTTTCGACGTTGTTTGTTATTTTTGTTAAGTGTTCACGTTTATCCAAATAAAAAAAGGAAGATCAGCACGATACACGCTGCGCCTTGGTCCACTTTTTACGACGCACCTGACAGAACTGCTTGGTCTTCGATTGGTGGGTAGTTCTGTCAAGTGCGTCGTAGAAAGTGGACCAAGGCGCAGCGGGTATCGTGCTCATCTTCTTTTTATTTATATAAGTAAACACTTAAACAAAATAAATAGACGTAAACCAACAGTTCCGTAAGGACACAAGGACTATACGAAAAACAACTACTCACAAACACAGTGACAAAAACCCCCTACTTAAATATGGCATCCAATTAGAAGCATCGAAGAACAGCTGCTTCCAATTGAAGGCTAAACCAAACCTGAACATAGAAATAGACTAAATAGACATTCAAACATAGAAATAGACAACATAGAACATTACCCAAAAACCCCGAAATACACAAAACAAACACCCCCTACCACGCCCTGACCAAACTACAATAATAAATAACCCCTTTTACTGGTCAGGACGTGACAAGGCCTGATTAAATCTCAACAACAGCGTCGAGTCGACTTACTTCAGATCTACGAGAATGTCTTTGGTGGTGGTCTTCCTCTTGATACACAGACAGCCGCTCCTCTGCGTCACTTTATAGTGGATGTTATGGAAACTAACGGTTGAACCTTGAAGGGACTTGGCGGTACCGGTAGACTCAGGAGACCCGTTAGTCCCTCTGTCCTCCATCACCAGGATGTGGCTGTTGTACTTCTTCGACATTCTGAAGGTCCTGTCAGAAATGAGACAGCGATGTAGCCTGTGGGAATAATTATAGAGGACATGTCTGTCAGAAATGAGACAGCGAGGTAGCCTGTAGGAATAATTATGACGGGTGCATTTGGCTGGTTTCTTTCTGCAACAGTAAAGTGATATCATGTAAACATTGCCTATTGCTCTCTACCGTTCCCATCTGAAAGTTAAACAACTGTAACATCTATTCACATTCATTAATTATCGTTAAAAAAAATTAAAATAAATAGTCAGTCGTCAATAATTTGTCTATCAAGTATTACAGGCAACACATTTGTGTCACTTACCCTGCGACTGGAAACGGAGAGTTGAACGCTAAACTACCGTGTCGACCAATGTAATCCTAATTCTCCTTGCAGTGGAATGTGTTGTGGATTGTTTCAAATGTCAAGTTTTAATGTCACGTGCACAAAGTACAGCGAAATGCCTTTTCTTGTGAGCTCTAAAGCTGTGTTGTGTAACCAAGTTTGAGAGCTATATAAATGAATGTGTTGGTGTGTCTTCAGCAGATTTATAGTTTTACAGCCCTGCCGTGCTGTGAGAGAGTTTACAATGTAAAACACAAAATAATGCATGCAGAGCAGAATTAGAAAGATTCACGCTAATTATCAAAATGCAGAAAATACCTGTTAAATTCTACAACCACAATAAGGGAAGCGATTCTCAAACCTTACCTAACAAATCCTTCACCTACAGAGAGATGAACCTGGAGAAGAGTCTCCTAAGCAAGCTGGTCCTGGGGCTCTGTTCACAAACACAAACAGACCCCACAGAGCCCCAGGACAGCAACACACTTAGACCCAACCAAATCATGAGAAAACAAAAAGATAATTACTTAACACATTGGAAAGAATCAACAAATAAACTGAGCAAACTAGAATGCTATTTGGCCCTAAACAGAGAGTGCACAGTGGCAGAATACCTGACCACTGTGACTGACCCAAACTTAAGGAAAGCTTTGACTATGTACAGACTCAGTGATCATAGCCTTGCTATTGAGAAAGGCCGCCGTAGGCAGACCTGGCTCTCAAGAGAAGACAGGCTATGTGCAACACTGCCCACAAAATGAGGTGGAAACTGAGCTGCACTTCCTAACTTCCTGCCAAATGTATGACCATATTAGAGACATATATTTCCCTCAGATTACACAGATCAACAAAGAATTTTAAAACAAACCCAAATTTGATAAACTCCCATATCTACTGGATGAAATACCACAGTGTGACATCACAGCAGCAAGATTTGTGACCTGTTGCCACAAGAAAAGGGCAACCAGTGAAGAATAAACACCATTGTAAATACAACCCATATTTATGTTTATTTATTTTCCCTTTCATACTTCAACTATTTGCACATCCTTACAACACTGTACACAGCCAATAATATACCATTTGAAATATATCTATATTATTTAAAAACTTTTCTGAGTGTGATGTTTACTGTTCATTTCCTTCTAATTTATTGTCTATGTCACTTGCTTTGGCAATTTCAAACATGTTTTCCATGCCAATAAAGCCCTTTGAATTGAAATTAATTGAGTTTGATAAGAAGAAACGTCTATGTAACGGGAGAACAGCGGCTTGATCAGTGGACAGATAAAAAGCTACGTCCCAAATGGCACCCTATTACCTTAACCTTTACTGCTTTACTTTTGACCAGGACCGATGTAGGCAATACGGTGGCACTTGGAACGCCAGCATGTGATAGTCTGTTTATGACCGGAGGGGCACAAGCACCCACCTCTGGCTGGTCGTAAAATGTGATTGAATAATCCCATTTGTCACGGGGGATTCGTAACAAGACGTAAAGGCTGTTTCTCCACTACACGCGTAGAAGCTACCGTAACTCTAGAAATAAAGGCTAGGCTTTTATCAACGCGTTAAAGTAAGATCTTGTAGAATTCGAGTGGAACGAATGAATCAGCATCACAGTGATATTACAACTTGATTTAGGAACGTAATAACACTCATAAGTGATTTTGTCCACATTTTGTCCATGTAACTTTGGGAAAGAAGGTTGTTGAATAATAGTTATAACCTAATCATGTGACCTGGTCACGTTGGCTCTCCAGAAACACACACACACACACACACACAGTGACACCTGTTTATGACAGGAGTTCATAACCTCACACACAAATTCCCATTGTGTGTGTGTGGCCGTGCAGCACTATCTCCTCTTATACAATGTCAAATGTTGTACATGTGTTATCTGGCAGGTAGTCTGTATCAGGAGAGAGAGTTTGTTCAATGTACTAAGGGCGTGGATGGGCTCTTCCTTTTGTTATCTATCTATCTGAGTGTTAACTATCTATCTGACTTAACTATCTATCTGAATGTTACCTATCTATCTGAGTGTTAACTATCTATCTGAGTGTTAACTATCTATCTGAGTGTTAACTATCTGTCTGACTTAACTATCTGTCTGAATGTTAACTATCTATCTGAGTGTTAACTATCTATCTGAATGTTACCTATCTATCTGAATGTTACCTATCTATCTGAGTGTTAACTATCTATCTGTGTTAACTATCTATCTGTGTTAACTATCTATCTGAGTGTTAACTATCTATCTGAGTGTTAACTATCTGAGTGTTAACTATCTGAGTGTTAACTATCTATCTGAGTGTTAACTATCTATCTGAGTGTTAACTATCTGAGTGTTAACTATCTATCTGAGTGTTAACTATCTGAGTGTTAACTATCTGAGTGTTAACTATCTGAGTGTTAACTATCTATCTGAGTGTTAACTATCTATCTGAGTGTTAACTATCTGAGTGAGTGTTAACTATCTATCTGAGTGTTAACTATCTATCTGAGTGTTAACACTCTAACTATCTATCTGAGTGTTAACTATCTATCTGAGTGTTAACTATCTGAGTGTTAACTATGTGAGTGTTAACTGTTTACTCATTAGCATAATATTCCCAATATTGTGCTCTACTTTTGATACGTTCTCTTTACTATTTATATAAATAATATTGGTAATATAATAATACAATAATACCTGTCAACTTGTAATATAAATAACATTGGTCTATCTGTTAAAATGCGTAATATTTATTTGTTACCTTATAAAAAGCACTGGTTGGTTTTTAACTGCTTCTTAATATGGGCAAGACTACATTTATGTTGTTCTCTAAATTCTTGCAATAATGTTTCAGATGGACTACATATTAGTTAATTTAATGGTTCTCTCATCAATTGTGTTCCTGCCTATAAATATCTGGGCGTTTGGATTGTCAAGGATTTAATGTTTAAATAATGTACCGATGAGCTAGATTTAAAGTGGGCTTTTTTATTTTATTCGAAATAGAACTTGCCTCTCCCTAAACAGCAGGAAGCAGATTGTACACAGGGGCGAAAATCTGATATCAACTTTGGAGGGGACAATTACATAAAATTTTCTCAAGAGCAATTCCTGAGGGGGACAGCAAAAGTAGTGCTGTAACACATAGCCTACATTGTAATATGGTAAATGTATATTGAGGAACCAAAGAAATAAGGTGTTTGCCGTACTCCTAACTACCGGTACCCAAAACTACACAACTAATCACAACAGCAATACCATTGCCTTTAACAAATCTTAGTTCAGTCACCAGTTTAAGTTGAGAGTGGGGGTATCCATGGCATTTTCCAATTATGTTCCTATTTTACAAGTCAAAAAAATTGAGAACCTTTCATAATGTTGCCAAACAAAGAATCTACAAACTTACCTGAGACTCCTTGTCTCTGCCAGTCTGTCCCTGCATATCTGTCCCCAACTCTGCTGTCTGTGTGCCATCTGTTGCCTGCTCTGCCTAATGACATCATTGTGAAACATTTCCATTAGAATTTCATTTCTTTCTTATGAACATTTTATCAACTAGTCTTTGAGATGTTAGGCTACTAGTGTTCTTACTATGCGTTTTGCTGTATTGAAAAATACTCTGATGTCCGTCTTTTATTTTTCTGCCATTTTTCTACCTGGCTGGCTGGCTGGCTACACACACAGTGTGTAGGTTATTTACAGTAGGAGATGGGCTTCTATCATCTTCAATCATTCTATTTGGGCTTCGATCTAAAAGGTAGCTAGCAAATGTGAAACGGATTAAAATGACAAGAGTTGACAGCTGTATGAGTTCACCATTTACACAACATATGCTGCAACCTTTTGTAATTTTAATAGTTTGTTTCATATTGGCTGGCTTCCAACAATAGCTGAATTTGCAAAGCTAGCGAGCACCAATTCAGTTTCAGTGGTGTTTGCTATAATCTTTGCTACCCGGGTTAAATAAAGGTGAATAAATAAAATAAATAAATAAAAGTTCCCTTGCGACAATTTAGTTTTTGCAACGAGACCATTAAATATATTTAAGACAATGGTAGAAGAGAGTGTAGTTCTGTTCAGTTTGGATTTCAGTTTATCGCTAACCTTATCACAGGGACTTTGAAGCACTAACTTACATCATCTGCATGCTGATCTTGGAATAAATTGACGATAGCAAAGATTCCATCTTTGACGACGCCACATAAATGGAATAGGTACTAGCTTGCTTAATAGTTAATATTTGTGCGCTAGCTCTGCATATTCAGCTAGTGTGTGCGCGCGATTAACTGGATTAACCTCACGTCAGTTACGTGCATTGAGTGCCTTTCAGACAGTAGATACGACCTCTCTGTTACCTAGCAAGCTAAGGAACTGGCAGTGGATTAAACCATTGTGAGGCAAAGGGTGGGGGGGTCGCAATCTTTTGAAACTTAAAAACGCGCTATTAAGTGTCTATAATCAGCACAATTGCTTTCATTGTGTATTATTAATATTATTTAAATTACATAGTTATGTTTCAGTGATATATTGGGGGGGACAAATCATATTTTTCCCAGGATGGGGGGGTCGTGTCCCCCCGTCCCCCCCGGGATTTCCGCCCCTGATTGTACAGTCAACTTTCCTGACAGTTCTTGACTGGTCACACCATACAGCAGAATTCAGCTGCCACTACTCTTAAACCATTGGATGCTGTTTACCATAGCACCCTTCACTATGGTAAACTATGGTAAAATGAGGCCTCACCCCCTGGTTACACTAGTGACCATACCCCCCGTGCATCCGGCAAAGGCGGAGGTGTTGCTAACATCTACGATAGCAAATTTCAATTTACAAAAAAAAAAACAATGACATTTTCGTCTTTTGAGCTTCTAGTCATGAAATCAATGCAGCCTACTCACTCACTTTTTATAGCTACTGTTTACAGGCCTCCTGGGCCATATGCAGTGTTCCTCACTGAGTTCCCTGAATTCCTATCGGATCTTGTAGTCATAGCAGATAATATTCTAATTTTTGGTGACTTTAACATTCACATGGAAAAGTCCACAGACCCACTCCAAAAGGCTTTCGGAGCCATCATCGACTCAGTGGGTTTTGTCCAACATGTCTCTGGACCTACTCACTGCCACAGTCATACTCTGGACCTAGTTTTGTCCCATGGAATAAATGTTGTGGATCTTAATGTTTTTCCTCATAATCCTGGATTATCGGACCACCATTTTATTGCGTTTACAATTGCAACAAATAATCTGCTCAGACCCCAACCAAGGAGCATTAAAAGTCGTGCTATAAATTCTCAGACAACCCAAAGATTTCTTGATGCCCTTCCAGACTCCCTCTGCCTACCCAAGGACGTCAGAGGACAAAAATCAGTTAACCACCTAACCGAGGAACTCAATTTAACCTTGCGCAATACCCTAGATGCAGTTGCACCCCTAAAAATTAAAAACATCTGTCATAAGAAACTAGCTCCCTGGTATACAGAAAATACACGAGCTCTGAAGCAAGCTTCCAGAAAATTGGAACGGAAATGGCGCCACACCAAACTGGAAGTCTTCCGACTAGCTTGGAAAGACAGTACCGTGCAGTATCGAAGAGCCCTCACTGCTGCTCGATCATCCTATTTTTCCAACTTAATTGAGGAAAATAAGAACAATCCGAAATTTCTTTTTGATACTGTCGCAAAGCTAACTAAAAAGCAGCATTCGCAAACGGAGGATGGCTTTCACTTCAGCAGTAATACATTTATGAACTTCTTTGAGGAAAAGATCATGATCATTAGAAAGCAAATTACGGACTCCTCTTTAAATCTGGGTATTCCTCCAAAGCTCCATTGTCCTGAGTCTGCACAACTCTGCCAGGACCTTGGCTCAAGGGAGATACTAAAGTGTTTTAGTACTACATCTCTTGACACAATGATGAAAATAATCATGGCCTCCAAACCCTCAAGCTGCATACTGGACCCTATTCCAACTAAACTACTGAAAGAGCTGCTTCCTGTGCTTGGCCCTCCAATGTTGAACATAATAAATGGTTCTCTATCCACCGGATGTGTACCAAGCTCACTAAAAGTGGCAGTAATAAAGCCTCTCTTGAAAAAGCCGAATCTTGACCCAGAAATTATAAAAAACTATCGGCCTATATCGAATCTTCCATTCCTCTCAAAAAATTTTGAAAAAGCTGTTGCACAGCAACTCACTGCCTTCCTGAAGACAAATAATGTATACGAAACGCTTCAGTCTGGTTTTAGACCCCATCATAGCACTGAGACTGCACTTGTGAAGGTGGTAAATGACCTTTTAATGACGTCAGACCGAGGCTCTGCATCTGTCCTCGTGCTCCTAGATCTTAGTGCCGCTTTTGATACCATCGATCACCACATTCTTTTGGAGAGATTGGAAACCCAAATTGGTCTACATGGACAAGTTCTGGCCTGGTTTAGATCTTATCTGTCGGAAAGATATCAGTTTGTCTCTGTGAATGGTTTGTCCTCTGACAAATCAATTGTAAATTTCGGTGTTCCTCAAGGTTCCGTTTTAGGACCACTATTGTTTTCACTATATATTTTACCTCTTGGGGATGTCATTCGAAAACATAATGTTAAATTTCACTGCTATGCGGACGACACACAGCTGTACATTTCAATGAAACATGGTGAAGCTCCAAAATTGCCCTCGCTAGAAGCCTGTGTTTCAGACATAAGGAAGTGGATGGCTGCAAACTTTCTACTTTTAAACTCGGACAAAACAGAGATGCTTGTTCTAGGTCCCAAGAAACAAAGAGATCTTCTGTTCAATCTGACAATTAATCTGGATGGTTGTACAGTCGTCTCAAATAAAACTGTGAAGGACCTCGGTGTTACTCTGGACCCTGATCTCTCTTTTGAAGAACATATCAAGACTGTTTCAAGGACAGCTTTTTTCCATCTACGTAACATTGCAAAAATCAGAAACTTTCTGTTTCTGGGGTTATATCCTGCCTGTTTGGCCCTGTCCGGGGGTATCATCGGATGGGGCCACAGTGTCTTCTGATCCCTCCTGTCTCAGCCTCCAGTATTTATGCTGCAGTAGTTTATGTGCCGGGGGGCTAGGGTCAGTCTGTTTCATCTGGAGTATTCTCTTGTCTTATCCGGTGTCCTGTGTGAATTTAAATTTGCTCTCTCTAATTCTCTCTTTCTTTCTTTCTCTCGGAGGACCTGAGCCCTAGGACCATGCCTCGGGACTACCTGGCATGATGACTCCTTGCTGTCCCCAGTCCACCTGGCCATGCTGCTGCTCCAGTTTCAACTGTTCTGCCTGCGGCTACGGAACCCTGACCTGTTCACCGGACGTGCTTGTTGCACCCTCGACAACTACAATGATTATTATTATTTGACCATGCTGGTCATTTATGAACATTTTAACATCTTGACCATGTTCTGTTATAATATCCACCCGGCACAGCCAGAAGAGGACTGGCCACCCCTCATAGCCTGGTTCCTCTCTAGGTTTCTTCCTAGGTTTTTGGCCTTTCTAGGGAGTTTTTCCTAGGGAGTTTTTCCTAGCCACCGTGCCTCTTTCACATGCATTGCTTGCTGTTTGGGGTTTTAGGCTGGGTTTCTGTACAGCACTTTGAGATTTCAGCTGATATACGAAGGGCTATATAAATAAATTTGATTTGATTTGATTTTGATTCACGTTATCACAGGTGACAGTTTTAATACTCATCACTACATCCTGTATTAAAGGTTGTCTGGTCCTCAGTTTAATACTCATCACTACATCCTGTATTAAAGGTTGGCTGGTCCTCAGTTTAATACTCATCACTACATCCTGTATTAAAGACTGGTCCTCAGTGTAATACTCATCACTACATCCTGTATCTAAAGGTTGTCTGGTCCTCAGTTTTAATACTCATCACTACATCCTGTATTAAAGGCTGGTCCTCAGTTTAATACTCATCACTACATCCTGTATTAAAGGCTGGTCCTCAGTTTAATACTCATCACTACATCCTGTATTAAAGGTTGTCTGGTCCTCAGTTTAATACTCATCACTACATCCTGTATTAAAGGTTGGCTGGTCCTCAGTTTTAATACTCATCACTACATCCTGTATTAAAGGCTGGTCCTCAGTTTAATACTCATCACTACATCCTGTATTAAAGGCTGGTCCTCAGTTTAATACTCATCACTACATCCTGTATTAAAGGCTGGTCCTCAGTTTAATACTCATCACTACATCCTGTATCTAAAGGCTGGTCCTCAGTTTAATACTCATCACTACATCCTGTATCTAAAGGCTGGTCCTCAGTTTAATACTCATCACTACATCCTGTATTAAAGGTTGGCTGGTCCTCAGTTTAATACTCATCACTACATCCTGTATTAAAGGCTGGCTGGTCCTCAGTTTAATACTCATCACTACATCCTGTATCTAAAGGCTGGTCCTCAGTTTAATACTCATCACTACATCCTGTATTAAAGGTTGGCTGGTCCTCAGTTTAATACTCATCACTACATCCTGTATTAAAGGCTGGCTGGTCCTCAGTTTAATACTCATCACTACATCCTGTATCTAAAAGCTGGTCCTCAGTTTAATACTCATCACTGCATCCTGTATTAAAGGTTGGCTGGTCCTCAGTTTAATACTCATCACTACATCCTGTATCTAAAGGTTGGCTGGTCCTCAGTTTAATACTCATCACTACATCCTGTATCTAAAGGCTGGTCCTCATTAAAGTCCCCTAGATCACTTTCCTATTCTCTTTTTGTTTCCAGAGCTCTACTACACAAGCTTCTGACTTACCTGACTATGTTGTTGAAGTATAAAAACACATTCACAGGGTTTGGTTAAATCTTGAGGTTCCTTGGGTCTGCGCCAAATTAGGTAAA